>NC_142947.1:41642499-41657499 GCF_046866305.1 Octopus bimaculoides | reverse complement strand
CGTCACTTCTTCTCCGTAAACAAACCGATCCATTCCTCGACCGTATTGTAACTTGCGATGAAAATTGGATTCTGTACGATAATAAAAAATGTTTTCTGCAGTGGTTGGACGAAAATGAAGCACCGAAACCCTTCCGTAAACCCAAGCTCTTCCAAAAGAAGGCTATAGTGACTGTTTGGTGGTGTAATGCAGGTCCCATCCACTATAACTTCTTAAAACACAGAAAACTATTACTGCAGAAACATACTGCCATGAAATTGCCAAAATGAACGAAAAACAGCAACTCCTCCGTCCCAGATTGCTCAACAAAAGAGGGCTGGTCATTCTTCATGACAATGCTCGACCACACGTTTCACTAATGATGCTTCAGAAGTTGAGGGAACTTGGCTACGAAGTTCTTCCCCTCCCAGCTTATTCCTTACACCTTTCTCCTGCCGACTATCACTTTTTCAAGCACCTTCTTCGTTTCCTGGGAGAGAAGGAGTTCAAAAATCAAACCTATGCTGAAAGTCCGTTCAAAGATTTCATCAGCTCCAGAACTCCAGATTTTTATGTTACCCGAATAACGTGTATGCGTATGTATATATCTGTGTGTGAGTGCGAGTATGTAGCTTATGTATGCTTGCAAATAATCTCAGATCTTCACTAATATAAGATAATTTTGAGAAAGTAATTTTCAATTTCTTGAAATTATTTTCCATTAAATTTGACTGTTGCTGAAAATTCCCTTTAGCATTTTGTTGCTTTTGTCTAGCTAAGAATGAAATTTCATGAATTTGTGAATTCTCGGCTTACGTCATCCATTCATCACTCCGTAACGTATTTATCTATATTCATATCATTGATCGACTTATATTATTTTCTAACTTGGTTATATACGTATGTGTGCGTGCTTGCATAGGTATGTGTATGTGCGCGCGTGTGAGCGAAGTATATGTGTGTGTGCGTGTTTGTGTGCGTGTTTCTGTGTGTGTTTGCGTGTGTGCGTGACGCATGTGTGTGTGTGTGTGTGTGTGTGTGTGTGTGTGTGTGTACATGTGTACTTTTGAATTTACATTTGAGTGCCTTTTTATAAGCGTCGAAGCGAAACTCACCAATGTATGTGAGTTTTGTTTGACTCCTTTTGTCTATCTGCTTGAGAGCAGACCCACACACGTGTGTGTGTACGTCTGTGTGCGTATGAATCTATGTATGTGTGCGTCATATGTGTGTGTGTGCGCGCGCGCGTACATGTTTCATGTATGTGTGTACTCTTGTTTCATGTATGTGTGTACTCTTGAATTTTCTATGCAAGACTGATCTGCGATGAAGTGTAACTCATTATATATATACACACATATAATAAACGTACATATTCATACATACATAAACACTTACATAGATATAAACATACATACATATATACATACATACATACATACATACATTCATACATACGTACGTGCGTACGTATGTACGTACGTACATAGATGCACATACATATACATAAATGTATATGCGTAAACAAATTCTTAAACAAACGTGTATTTGAATGTATGAAATCGAATGACCTAATGGTTTGATTGTTGAGCACACCATCATAAAATTAGGTATATTTCTGAAAAATATATTGTTCTCTATTATACTTCTTGCAGCTAAGAAATAAACATATATGCTCTACTTACTTCTGTAATTTTAGGACTAATTAATTATTGTATATGCCCTGTTAATTTATGCAGTAATTAAGCTAATGCATTTACATGCGTGTATCAATGTGTATGTGTGTGTATGTGTGTGTGTGTGTGTGTGTGTGTGTGTGTGTGTGTGAAATAATTATGAAATTGGGCGTATACCTTGTAGTATGCCGTTTAAAGCCCGTTCACTGTATTCGACTACCTGATGTCATCACCAGTATGAATATAAATGCCACTGGATTTACTTCAGGAATTCCTTCGTGTCCGAAGAATTTATAACATATGATAGAAAGAAAGAAAATTCATGAGGTTCTTTATTAATCACTACGACCGTTTCGGCACATCGTGCATCGGTCCCTCGCGCGTGAGATTCTGTACAAATAGTTGTGGTGCATCATTTGGTGCAGATGTGCCTCGTCAAATGATCTTTATTCTTTGTATCGCTTATTTCGAAATGATAAACAAACCATGGAAACATTAAACCTATTAAGGAATAAAAAGAAAACAGAATACAAAACACACAACAGGACGTTCAAACAAACCCTAAACGACTATTGTATTTTATAAAGTAAAGATATTTATATTATATATATATATATATATATATATATATATATATATATATAGTAAAACGTATGCCCATATATACATATATAAAATACATTCCCCCCATTATAACCTACGGCAAACAACGTCATCCGCTGACCGGCCAATGCATGTGTCTACAGGAAACGACTCGCAAATGAAAATTCAAAAGAACAAATGTACGCACAAATTGATAACAATCGTAAGCATTAACAAATATTTCTATATGTATACGTATATATACATATATACTTATATGTGCGTATATATATATGTATATATATGTGTGTGTGCATATATATATATGTATGTATATATGTGTATCTATATATATGTGTATATATGTATATATTTATGTATATATATAAATGTATATATATAGATGTATATGTATATATGTGTGTATATGTATATATATATATATATATATATATATATATATATATATATATTTGTGTATATATATATATATATATATATATATATATATCCTTATTTATACATATATACAAATATATATAGGTATATATACATATATATACATACATATAGGTATATATACATATATATACATATATATAGATACATATACATATATACTTATATACACATATATACATACACACATATATAAACACTTATATATACATGTACATCTATATATACATATAGCGTGGATGTGTGCTAAGAAGCTTGCTTCCCAACCACATGGTTGCGGGTTCAGTCCCCCTGCGTAACACCTTGGGCAAAGCCATGTCAGTAGATTTGGTTGATGGAAACTTAAAGAAGCCTGTCCTATATGTGTGTGTGTATTTGTACCTGTATTTATTCCCCTCCCCCCACACACACTATCGCTTAAAAACCGATGTTGGCGTGTTTACGCCCCCCGTAACTTAGCGGTTCGGCGGAATATATCGATAGAATAAGTGTGTGTGTAACGTTCGTTCGTCATTCCCTAAAATATGTTACCATTATTAATTAATGTAATGCCAAGTACCCCGTTTCTGTTCCCACCCCCTAATGTCACCGTATTAGGTGCGCCACCTTGTCTGCATCTATCTATTTGTCTGTCTTCACTTCTTTATCACCTAATCTCCCCCATTGCCTTTTTTCTCTATTATTCTCACTTCATATTGGAAACCCGTTTTCCCATTTTAAACAAATTACCTAACAGGCATCGAATAATACTTCTTAATTTTCCTTCATGCATACTCTCTGACATATTTGAATATATTATTTAAACATTCAGGTATTGTTTGAGACATTACATTATGTCATTGGCCTCGGGATTACTCATTCTCATTATATTAGTTTGCTGTTTCTATATTCTATAAATTGTTACATATCTGATATGGTGCATGATTTCTTAATTCTTTCTATACGATTTTCTTGTTTCTTATATATATATATTTTTACACGCGATTATTTGGTTTGTAAGTCTGTTTTAAATCAATATATAAACGCAGGACAGTGTATGTGCGCGTGTGTGTATATCTGTGTGAATGAGCATGAATATACATATATATATATATATATCTTTGTACATATATGTATATATATATATTTACATATAACACACACACATATATATATATATATATATATATATATATATATATATATATATATATATATATATATATATATATATACATATATATATACATATAAATATATATATGTATATATATGTGTATGCATATACGTATATGTATGCGTTTGTGCATATATATATGTATGCATTTGTATATGTGTGTGTGTGTGTGTGTGTGTGTGTGTGTGTGTGCATGTGTGTGTACATATGAATACATATGTTTGTATGTGTTTATGTGTAAAAGTGTGAAAAGGTAATGACAGTTTTATGCGTTCCTGTTGTCCTGGGGTCTGTTTTAATTTATCTCAACTAAAAGGATATCTTCCTGGTTTCAATTACCTTAATGACATATCTTGGCTACAGCTTGTCTACTTTCATAGCAAGATATGGTTATAAACTAATTTAGATATCACTTCGAAATAATAGAGTTGTTTGATCTCTTTGTTTCTCGCATAGCGTTATAATTTTGATTTCTTCATAACTTCGAATGCTCTGTTTTAAAATAACACTTATCCATCCAAGTTGTTGGATATATCATCATCAAAGCTTTACCTCACTTCTTTATAGCTGTTTAAAATTTTACCTGAAGAAGGAAAATTCAAGCTATTGTGTAATCTGTGAATACATAAATAAAATCCTGCCGAAACAATTGTCGTAAATTTTAAACTCCGTTTGTGCCTTACCTTAAACCAATCCTGTGCCGGATCTACTTATATTCTTTACTTGTCTCAGTCATTTGACTGCGGCCATGCTGGAGCACCGCCTTTAGTCGAGCACATCGACCCGAGAGCTTATTCTTTGTAGGGTTGTGCCATTCGTAGGGTTGTGCCATCTGAAAGTTGAATCAAATTTGGGAAATTTTCGATTGCCTCCTGATTAGCCTGAATCAGCAAAGCCAACCCCTATCCAATCCAGTTTTGCCGTAACAAGACGACAATTTTTATGTTGATTTGATCTACAAAATCATAACAGATGGCTGACACTAGCCATATTATTTCTATTTCAGGGAGCACATCTTTAATTTTTATCTTTGTCACTCGTCGACCGAAGTAAGTGGGAATCATTATAAATTCCCCGCATTCCAGGCTTTTTGTCGAGTGTTCCTTAGCGCGTTCTTTCGTATCAAATCTTATCTCAATCGTGGCAAATCTTTTGTTTCTTGCAATATGTTTTAAAAGCCTATATGGGCTGTAGACATTTCTCAACTGTTTCTTGATTGGACTGTTCTAATCTTTTATTTTTTAGGCTCAGAGTTTTGTAAATTATTGTGGGTGGGGGGATGTCTTGCAAAATATTTAATGGTTCTGTTTTCTTTGTATAATAATTGTTTAGATTGTAGAAATTCTTCCGTTGAGAAAGACATTAAATATTTCATTTGCTTTAAAACAGAAGCAAAATTATTTAGTTTATCTGTGACATTGTTGTTGGTGGTAGCAGTTTTCGTGACAGAAGTGATAGAGGTGGTGACAAGAGAAGTGATAGTCGTGGTTGCACTGTTCATTGTTTTATGAGCGTTTTCATTGTTTCTGCCTTCCTTTACCACTTGTCTTTTCGTTGATAGCAAGAGTGGAAATTCCAGTTCTAATTCAAGGATGGGAACGCTGGCAGTCTTAGAAGGAATATCCATTTTTCTAGACAATTATTAAATAAGATTTTAAAATTTGAAAATTCACCCTTGAAGGGTAAATTCTCAAGTGAAAGCTTCGCTCGAGGCCACGTTAAAGTTGTTAGGTACCTCTTTAACAGAGATAAATACAGATACACATGAATAAAACCGAAAAATTACTTAAACTTACGGGAGTCAATGCGACAAACAGCAGATAGATAGATAGATAGATAGATAGATAGATAGATAGATAGATACGTATGTATCTATGTATGTGTGTGTACATATGTTTAAATATATAGGTACATACATACATAGTATGTAAATGATACCAAAAATATTTTCCAGTCACGTGTTTTGATACATTCATATACACACACACAAATACATAGAGAGAATGGGAGAGAGTGTGAGATTAGTTACATAGATACACAGACAGACAGACAGACAGACAGACAGATAAGTAGTGCAGAGAGACGAAGTCTTTGTTTTAAAAATGAGATACAGTTGCAGTAAGGTTAGTTAAAATTTTAAAAAATGACTCAATACAAGAGAAATGGATAAATACTTTATTGGGTATCACTGACTTCGATGTTTTCTAACAACAGAACATCAGATGACTTGAGAATTAGAATAGCGTACGCAGAGCAAACCTTCGAAAGAACTCTTATACAACTATTTGGAATGACAGAATCTTCACTTGTAGAACTTATGCTTAAATTCTGTCCACTGTTTTAATATATATATATATATATATATATATATATATATATATATATATATATATATAGAGAGAGAGAGAGAGAGAGAGAGAGAGAGAGAGAGAGAGAGAGATGGATGGATGGATGGATGGATGGATGGATGGATGGGTGGATGGATGGATGGATAGATACATATACATACGTACATACCTTTATATTCATATGTACATATATATTTATACTATACATATAAGTAAAAATGTATGTATTTGAATCAATAGGTGTATATATATAGAGAGAGAGGGGGAGGGGGAGGATAAATATGTGTACAAGTGTGTGTGTGTGCGATGTGTGTGTGTGTGTGCGATGTGTGTGCGTGCGTGCATATGTCTGCATAATTATGCATATGTGTAGTATTCAAAATAATATGCTAAATACATGACTCAATTTTTGACCGCTTTACCAATGAAAATACTTCTACTTTTTGCTTCTTTAACAAAACTGGTTATTGCAAAGCTATTTCTATTATTTCTTTCAGTGACTGAGAGCCCTTGTATACACCATTTATGTAATACTCCAACACTAAATCCTTGACTCGTTTTACAATATCTTCACGGATAGATGCTACCCTATTTCCTGATGGACATGCATCAATTTCTATAGGTACGCCACTGCATGCACATGCTGCTTGATCTGAAGTTAAACAGTGTCTCATTCTTATACGCACACCATTAAAACAAAGTTCATTCCACGCAGACCATTGAACACCGGCTGTGGATTTCCATGGACACAAATTCAAATTGTGGATGTATATACAGTAGTCTTGAGCACTGCAAAGAAACGAAACAACAAAAAAAAGTAATTAGTACAAATAAAATAAGTAGTAAAATAATTAGTACAACTAGTTTGTGAGTTTATTATCAAGTTGACATTCGATCTACAGAGACCCTGAGAATCTCGATTCATTCATTGGTTTGAGGAATGAATAACTACATTACCGACACTGCCGATAAATGTACATGATTGCTGGTAACAAACAAATCATTAATCCTGTTGTACAAATAGATCCTGTATAAATTTATCGATGAAGTTTTTCACAAACATGCTCATCACTTTCGTAAAGTATTACGCAGCTTCAATAAATGCTCTGACATACAAATTAGCAAAGCAGTGCTGGTTGTTAACATAAGCTAAATTTAGGTTTGTTAAAATATGTTTATGACATATTTCAACTGCTGATACTGCTGTAAACACTACCTTGGTGCAAACGGTGCAAATGGTGCAAATGGTGCAACACAGTCAATGTTTTTGAGTGTGCTTTAGTTAAAGCTACGGCTTTAATTAAGTCTGTCCAGCGTTGCCTCCCTTCGGAATTTCCCATTTATAACGGCTAAATAGTTAGTAATATGCCTTGGAATCCGACAGGGAGCAGCACTGGACAGATATGGTGTTCTTACACCTTTTTACGATAAGAGAGACTTATTCTCCAGACCCTAAGACCTGTTGGTCAATGGCCTCTTTAAAATATGGAGGGGGAAAGAATACGGATATAAACAATGGGAATTATCTCCCTTTGGTGCTGGTCATCGGCTTTGGCTGTGTCGTCCTCTTTCAGTCACGCTACTTGTCAGTTATGAGGGTAAAATGTAAGGGATTATCCCCTACTCTCATCAGCAATTAATTTCCAGCAGTGGTGTAATTATCGTCAATACCGATATTATCGTTATTATACGGTTTCCAAAACGCTAACAGGAATCCCCTGAAATGCAAGCACAGCCCGAAAATCTCCGTTCTGAAGTTCAGTATGGTCTCTGGTAAGCGCGAGCTTTTCAGGATTTCCATGTGTTCGGCTACGCAAAGCTTGCCACGATTCGTTCCGTTTATGTAGAATTTTCCATATCAAGTATGGAATTCCATCTTCCCTCTGTTGCCAGATATAGCTGGCCAGCGATGTTACATTTTTCCTTTCCGGGACCCTGAAGGAGGATCTGTGGTTGGAAAGACGTTGCTTAAAGGAAGTTCCTGCGCATCTAATATATTTCTTTGGACCAGCAGCAACAACAACAACAGCAGCAGCAACATCGTCGACAGCGGCAACAGCAACAGCAACAGCAGCGTTGACAGCAGCAGCAGAAGCAACTACTGCGGCACCGACGGCAGTAACAACATCGACAACTATAACTGCAACGGCAGCAGCAACAACAACAACAGCAACAACGACAGCAAAAACAACGGCACCAACAGCAGCAGCGGCAGCAGCAACAACAACAGCAACAGTAAGCATGACACCGACTCCACGCATCCAAGGAAGAATCCTCATATGTGCACGTTGTGGCGGTTAAATTTACCGCTTAGATAAAAAGTAGCTTCTTAAACTAAACATCAACCGCAGCAAAAAAAAAACAAAAAAAACTGTCATCTTCTATGTCCTCTAAGAGAGCATTGCTAAATTCAACACATTTCCTTCTGTCACCAATACGAAGAGCTTGTACAATTTGTAAACTGTACGGCTTCATGGTCTAATTTTGCCAAACACATGTCACACAGCTGTGTGGGGTAATGCAAGTACTCTATTAGTTCGGTGAGTCGACTTACGCGGGCTTCGCTCGAACGCCTGTTGAATTCTTCGCACATTTTCGTCAGAAGTGCGTGGTCGACTTGGACAATCGTTCGATGACTAGTCTTACTTATAAATTGTAACATTTTAAACAGTAATATAATTTAAATATCGAATTGAAATACCACCATGGTTGACTTTGCTGTTAATCCTTCGGACTTCGATAAAATTAAGTTCGAATTATTGAGTGTTGGCGACCATTTACTTGACTACCTACATTTCCTAAAATGTTTTATTATGTACTTATGTTAGAAATCATTAACATTATCATCAGAGCGATGAATTGGTAGAATTGGAGGAGCATCTCACTAAACACTTTGCAAAATTTCAGTTCCTTACACCTCAATTGCTACCTGAAGTCAGCTCTGCCGTTCATGCTTCGGGAGTCGCTAGAATATACGTATTACTCCAGATCTCGGGTTCGAATACATCGACTATACAAACTCTCACCCACCCAATTTTCGGGTTATAAAATAAGAATTAATCAAGTACTGAAGTCTGGATATAATATTAGAAATCATCTTCGATATAATATTAGAAATTATTATCATCATCATCATCACCACCATCATCATCAATATCATCATTATCATATTGTTCCAGCTCTTTACATTCTGGGTTCAAATCCCGGCAACGTTAACTTTGTCTTTCATCCTTTCGAGGTGAATAAAATAGATATTAGTCGAGCACTGGTATTGAAGTAATCGACTTACCACATCCTAAAATTGCTGGCCTGACGCCAAAATTGGAAGCCAACACTATTATTATTAGTAAAAATTTAGTCGACAGTTATGTTTGTAAACGGAAAAGAAATACGGTAAACACAATTTTATTTTGTTTTTCATCCAAAACTATTTATGGAAAACAACATTTGTTTCAAGTTTCTACAAAATATCGTAGCCCACAAATATTTAAATGTCCCGAAAGATTAGCAAATGATAAATATATATATTGCCTTTGTATGAATATATTCAAGATTCATTCTTTTAGTTCACATACATATTGCTCATTGCCCTACGTGAATCCAGATCAATTCTTCAACACTTTCATTAGATAAATGCTTTCAGTGAAAGAATTAAGATGTACTTTGTTACATTCGTGCACGTCTAGTCACTACATACCACACTCAAATACGCGTATGCTTGCGTGCGTCTGTGCGTATGGAAGTTTGATTTTCTGTGAGTCGAATGAAGTCTTTCTTTGCGTATATGAGACCCATAAATAAACTATCTATATACATTGTGTGTGACTATATATACTCACGCACACACACACACACACACACACATATGCATAGATAGATAGATAGATAGACGCATATTACAAGTATGTGTATGTGTGCTCTGGTAATCATAATTTGAAATTACACTTTTAATTCATAAGCACGCATCTGAATGTTTGTGCTGCTTATCTGCACATGTGCATGTGTGAGTATGCACTTTGCGCGTCTAAGCCTGAGTGTCTGTGCATATGTTTTGTGTGTGCATCATGGTACATATATGCCCGCTCACGTGCTTGTATCTGAGTTATGACACAATTCTGCTAGGTAGAAGCAACCAAGTACCTCAGTCCTTTTGAAAAGGTTTCCCGCAAGGGAGTATCAAGGTTAAGTACGCCTCAGATATTTAAAAGTACAATTGAAGCCTTTAGAAATGTTAAAGGCTTAGCCCTATACCGGTGTTTGAGCGTTCAAAATGTTATACACGGATCATCATTAATAAAACAAAGTGATCTGTATATTTTTTTATATATTTCTTTTTCCTTCTTTTAGTGTAACTGATTTAGTTTTTGATTTTGCTTTTAACATTCTACGCGAGGTACTCCTGTAATTTTGTTATATGACCTCCATTGCGCTATGAACATCTGTTTGCATTAAAATCCCATTTGTTGAAAATCTAAATCGTTTAGCTGAGTGCATGGTGTGTCGGCACTGCAATGAAGAATGTTAAAATACTACTTTAAAAATCTTACGCGGTAAGTGTATACGCAGATCAATAAGTACGTGTACATATATTTATTCAATTGTCATTGAAAAGTTCATGTGTTAATAGCATAAAGACAAGCATATATATAATCGCACGCGCGCAATCTTTTACTAGTTTTATTTCTTGGTCGGTGACTGTCGCCATCAAGTTGAAACTTCAGCTACAAAAACCCAACCTCATGACTACTGTGAACTATATAGTCATAATAATTACCGCGTCAGAGCGACATCACAACTTGAGCTGCCCAAATTAAACATTTTATCCTCACAAACAAGGATTCTTCACCCCAGCAGCCTGCCAATTGGGAAGTCAGTCCACACAGTTTCAACGTGTTATATATGTTATGTATGTATGTGTAGGTGTGCGCGCTCTTCTTTGTGTTTATATTTTCCCACATTGTTTGACACACAACCTTAATTTGTTTATGTCCCCGTAACCTACTGTTTCGGCAAAAAGAGACAATAGAATAAGTACCAAAGTTTAAAATAAATGCTGTAATCGATTTATTCGACAAAAACCCTTCGAGGCGGTGCCCATGTATGGCCATAGTTCAATAATTAAAACAACTAAAAAAAAACAATAAAAGTGTGTAGTATGTATGTACGTGTGTATGTATGTATGTATGTATGTATGTATGTATGTATGTATGTATGTATGTATGTGTACCTTGTCTTTTATCATCTACTTATTTCAGTCATTGGACTGCAGGTATGCTGGGATACTGCTCTGAAATTTTACAATTACATTATTTAGCATACCATTTTCAACTTGGCTCGTCTTATGTGTGTTAAGCTTTCTTCTTAGTCGGACTGCCATAATCATGTCATTATTTTTTTGTTACTTTCATTGCTAACGTTGTTGTCCTCAAAGACATGACTATCCCCAATGTCATTATCATTAGAGTTTACAACACTTGCGTCGTCATTTACGTTATTTCTTCTAACGTGGATCTTATTAATTACATTAGAATTCTTTGGACTTCTTTCATTATGTCTTCTACAATTATTGTTATCCATACTTGTGAGACCCATGCTATCTTACCCCATATTGCTAATATTTGCAATTACTTCGCTCGGTTTCCTGTCATTATGTCTATGCTTATGGTATTCCAAGTCACAGGATGTTGTATAAGACGGATCTTTCTGAATTGACGGGCACCACTTTTCATTTATGTTGTATGTAGTGTTTTTGGTACCGAAACACTTTCAAACTTCGTATACTTGTATATTTTGTGTTATAGAACAGATAAAAATTTTTGTATTCGAAGTTATTTCATGTAAAAATTTGTCGTATTTCGGTAATTTCAACCAATCACTGACGTCGATTGAGGTGAAAACAATTACTGCTGTAAATTGTGAACACCACACGTTGTGCGGTGTAATGGGATCTTTTCCCTTGGATAAAATTAGTGCCGTTGTTTGTCAACAACAATTATCAGCGGTACTGTTATTTATAACATCGTTCGTGCGTTTGTACTGGTTTTAATTTTAGGATTAGGGTTCGGGTTTTAGATTTAGGGTTAGGGTTAGGATTCGGGTTTTAGAGTTAGGGTTAGGGTTAGGGTTAAGGTTAGGGTTATGATTATTTTTGCCATAACCTAACTCATAACCCTAAACCTAACCCTAAAACCCTAACCCTAACCCTAAAACCCTAAACCCTTACTAGGGAATAACGATCTTCACACCGGCAAAAATTATTGTTTACAAAAACAGCAGTAACTGTATTCAGCTGAATAGACGTCAGTGATTGGTTGAAATTACAGAAATACGACAACTTTAACATGAAATAACTTGCAATATTGAAATTTTTGTTAAGAAGGCTAAGAGAAAAAGATGTTTTATATGACACATTCTACCAGTATCCTAAGTTTGAAAGTGTTTCGTTAAGAAAACAAGTGGTGCCCGTCAATTCAGAAAGATCCAATAACACGGTTTCACTCTTTGCCTTTTAGATTCATAAGATTTGCCAACCGGACCGGTCTAAGGGAGATAACTCGCGTTTAAGGATCAGACTATATTCTTTTGTTTATATATTAACTAACCGTAACGGTTTTCTACCGCCAGTTTGAATAGAGGTTATATACCCGCAGCCATTGGAGTCTGACGAGTCGTCTATAAAGTTAAGCGCTTTATGGACGCGAAACCTGAACATATATTTAACTTCATGTAAATATATTACTGCTCTAACTTTAAGAATGTGCTTCTTTTTCGGATATATGATCCACTAACGATATATATATATATATTAATCAATCGAGGAACTAAAGTCCCTTAAGGGATGCGAGCATCCTAGTTCACCGGTTTACACTAGCGTTCAGAGAAAATCAAGTGTATTACTTTATCACCGAAACGTATAAGTATTTAAAATAAGAAAATGAAGGAAATGGAAAAAATTTTCATACAAACGTCTTTTATCTAAAGACATTTAAATTAATCGTAGAAATTCCTACCTACATCTGTTTTCCATACACAATTCTTGAATTTCAGAAATAAATTTCCATATACGTAAACAGTGAAATTGTGTATATCCTTAGGGAGAATTTCTAAAGGAAATTTAACAACGTGTAGGCTAACCTACGACAAACTCAGAAGTTGTTATCCATATTTTTGAGACCCATGTTATCTTAGCCCATATTGCTAATATTTTATTTTATTTCTGAAATTCAATAATTATGTATGGAAACAGCTGTAGATAAGAATTTCTATGTACAATTTGAATGCTTTTGATAAAAATATCTGTATGAAACTTTTTTTCATTTCCTTCATTTTCTTATAAAGTACATACATGCATACATACATATATATATATATACATATACATACATGCATATATACATACATATACATACATGCATATACATACATATATATACATATATATATATATATACATATATACACACATATATATATATATATATACACACATATATATATATATATATACACACATATATATATATATATACACACATATATATATATATATATATATATATATATATATATATATATATAGATATATATACATATACATATATACATATACTTATACATATATATATATATACATATACATATACACTATATATATATATACATATACACATATATATATATACATATAAATTTATACATATATATATATGCATATATATATACATATATATATACATATATATATATATACATATATATATCCATATATATATACATATATATCCATATATATATATATATATACATATACATACATACAAATTCAATAATTATGTATGGAAACAGCTGTAGATAAGAATTTCTATGTACAATTTGAATGCTTTTGATAAAAATATCTGTATGAAACTTTTTTTCATTTCCTTCATTTTCTTATAAAGTACATACATGCATACATATATATATATATATATATATACACATATATACATATATACATACACATATACATATGTATATATATGTATATATATATATATATATATATATATATATATATATATATATATATATTTATATATATTAAGGGTTGAACATACAGAATACAACAAGGAGAAAAAATTAGATGAAAGCGCAGAACGAGCAAACGGGAAACAAAACGAAAACTTAACAGACGGGAAATTTAGACAAAGACGCGATACACGGAAAATTCCCACCTGAGTTTTCCCCGTCAGTCAATGACCCAAAATACCATATTGATTTCGCACCATTACCACTGAGACCACTCAATTTGGAGGCGCTAATACTGTTATTAAGCTATTGGGAAATAGCTAGCGAATGTATACTAAGACTGAAACAAACAAGATTTTATATGAATACAACAGACAAAGAATTATGCATATATAACAGCACGAAGCCTCACGGCTATATACAGCAGAATAATAATAATAATAATTATCCGTATATCTCAAATACAACAGAAAGAGCTTTGCAGCTATCGAACGGACTTAGTGGGGTTTATTATTGTTCTTATTTTATTATTTTAACTCATGTCCATTGTCTGGAGGTCACAGATGTGTGACGAAAGATTTCGGACAATAGATATGAGCTAAAACAATAAAATAAGAACAGTAATAAACGAGTGAAGAAAAATATATAGTGCGTGTGTTTATTTGGCAAAGAAAGTGACCGACCCGAAAAACAACAATATCTGTTACAACACACGATTTCACATCAAGAATTTTACAAAACGAATGATAAATATATATATATATACATATATACACACATACGGTGGCCAAAA
>NC_142947.1:41635398-41640398 GCF_046866305.1 Octopus bimaculoides | reverse complement strand
GTAGTATTGGTTGTAGATTTCCAAATGATCGTTCCCTCGTCTTCTATATTACAGATGAAAAGGGTGAAAAGAAGTTTCTACGCAATTCGAAAAGCACAAACACCACAAAGCAGGTCTGTTTTATAACATTGCTTTATCAGTTTTTTACACCGATATTTCCATCTGTTGCTTGTATGCATCTGCTAAACTACCATGCAGGGTATCCCAAAATTAAGGCAACCAACTTTTTTCAATTTTACCAACACAAAATATTACAATATTTCGGGCCCGAGCAATGATAAGGGAAACACAATTATGACACTACCACATCTATTTAAAGTCTCAATCAATACGCTTCGATATGACGAAGGTCATACAGTATGAAATAACCACCTATTATATCATCAAGGATGCAAATCTAATTCCCATTTCGAGTCACAACCTTCAACTAAACTACAGCCCGCCTAAACCCAAAGATATGGTTTTTACGGGATTTACCGTTTTGTAAACTTTTCTTTGTCTTTTGTAATGGGTGATGACATACAGACTTTTAGTCATTATTTACATTCAATCGGACAAACATATCTGTTACAATTTACTAGAAAATACTTGTTCTCATGGTGGTCCAGATGAAATAAATACATCCTTTTACGAGTTTGTTGTTTGGTGAGATTGAATGACTTTTTACTGTTACAGAGCCCGCAATATTTTCGCAAATTTCATCCTGGCTAAAGGTCATGTGATATTAAAGATTTTAATACCATGATCTTTCATACAAAATATGGCTTCATAATGAAGTAGAGTTTCTTTTCTCCACATGCAAAACGTTGAATTCATGGTTTAAATGCCCGCTCGCAAATTACGATGTGTGACATTAGCTCGATAATATGGGGAGACAGCTATGCATAATACATCTGTTTTTGATAGCTAGAATAATCCTCTTTGTTATTTTAGCTTACAGAGTTCTACCGTTTAAGCGTCTATGGAATTGGTTTCTGTGTGTCTGTTTTTACTTGATGGTTTAGAATACTCACTACGTGAATGCTTACCTTCAACGTTGCTGGTTAAAGTTTTTGGTGCATTTGTATGTTGTTTAAATGCTTCTGGTTTAAGTTTAGGAAATTTCATGTGAATATTGGATTTATCACTCACACATCTTCTAAGGTTCAATAAGATTGCATAACTATTTTGGGACTTTTAGGTTCATTACTTGGAGATGACTCAAGTTTAGGATATGTGTGTATGTGTGTGCGTGTGTATGCGTGTGTGTGTTTGTGTGTATGTATATGTGTGCGGTGTGTTTTTTGAGTATCCGTATATACATTATATATGTATATATATATATAAAACACACACATTTTTATATATGTGTGTGTGTATGTGTGTGTGTGTGTGTGTGTGTGTGTGTGTGTATACTACGATTTTGGATTTGGTTTGCAAGATTCTTTATGTGAGTTCGTGTGTTGAAGCAAATTTTGTTGCGTCAGGGGAGAATCATTCTCTTTTAGTGCCTTATTATTTAACACTCACCGGTAAAGTTTCCACTCATTTACTTATTTATTTATTTCAATGGAAACTTTACTGGTTAGTGTATTAAATAATATATATATATATATATATATATATATATATATATATATATATATATATATACACACATATACTGCTGGGACCATGAGGTTGCACCTAGAAAGTTACCCTCTCAGGCACAAGTCCGGGCAAGGTTGTTTATGGAAGACCAGCCTCTCCTCTCCACGCCACCGGTGTTGTCCAAGGGAAAGGCAAAGGGGCCGATACAGCTTGGCACCTATGACGTCGCAACTCGTCTCTAAAGTGCCTTGCTCAAGAACACAGCATGGCTTAGTGGTTAGAGAGTCGAGGTTACGATTGTGGGGTTGTGATTTCGAATATATATATATATATATACACATACACACTGACGCACACTAACATACACACATTGACACTCACACACACACACACACACACACACACACACACACACACACACACATATATATATATATATATATATATATACATATATATAGCAACCAGGTGTTCACGACTGAGGATGAACAAGACTAGCTCGAAACCGAGTTGGTCTCGGGATCTCATCGTCTGCTAGAGTGGTAAGGGTTCACTCCCCTGCTTGCAATATATATAGGGTGCAGGCTGCATCTATAACCAGCTGGCGGAAGATCTACCAGGGGTTAATCAGTAATAACATTGAACAGCCATATTGATGTGGCTATTAACTTTACTTGTTAGTATAGTTACTTCCCGCATCTCTTAATAAGATTTTACAAACACTCACATACACACACACACTCATACACATATACATATATATTATTTAATATATATATATCTGTGAATATGTGTAGGTGGCTGGCTGGCTGGATGGATGGATGGATGGATGGCTGGATGGATGGATGGACGGATGGATTGATGGATGCGTGGATGGATGGATGCGTGCATTCATCCATATGCTTCTGGACGGTTAATACTATATGTATATTCGTATGTCCGCTTATATATCAATGTATGTGTGTCTGTATGTACTTATAATAATGGATATATATCCCTATCTGTGCGTATGTGTGTATACGTACGTGCCAGTGTGTGTATGCGTGGCTGTATGTTTTGGTGTAGTTGTGTGTGTACGTGGTGTGTGTATGTAGGTATGTACGTCAAATACTGAAATTTCATTTGAAGATAAATTTGCTTGGATTATACATTTTAAAAAAAATTATTGAAAATTTTACGTGAAAAACAAAATACAAAATAAAATTTGATCAAACTCACTTATAATTATCTGTCAGTTTGGTTCGTTCGGCTGGAGTGTGGTATGGAAGATTAGGGTTACTGGGTGCATTAGCTACTATCAACCATATAGAGTATGGAGCGATTGACATATATCGGCTGTCTTGAATCGCACTAGCCGCCATATCGCCAGAAGGAGAAGGATTTGTCGGACAATCATTGATAAAGATGCAAGCAAAATGGCTGTCAAAATAAGGAACAGTAATTATAAACGAACATAGATAATTGCAAGTGTACATTGATAACTGATTCTTGTAAATTAAAAGATCAGAACTTTTAATATTTTTAATAATCTTATAGACTACTGAACCTTTCTGGTACACATTGTTGTCTTCCTCTCTTGAATTTTGTTTTGAAATTGTAACGTCAAACATACATGCCATACACACACGCACACACACATACACACACACATACACACACACATACACACACATACACACACACATATATATCTGAAATTAAACACAAAGATTGTATTATCACTGACAGAATACAGTATCGCAAAGGCATATTCCAAAGGGACAGTCTCTCTGTGATGTTTATACTTTCTGTAAACCCTTTGTCATTCATGTAAAGGACGTCTGAAGGATATCTCACTGATTCACAAGAAAACGGAAATACCAAAATTATACATTGTTTCTTTGTAGATGACTTGAAACTTTACACAAAGAATATGCATGAGATGAAAAAGAGCCTTGACCTAGTTACAACATTCTCAAAGGATTAGGGTTGGAGTTTGGTCAGGTTAAATTTTGTTATATAGTTTTGAAAAGGGGGAAAACTATAAACCAGACTAGGAACATCACCATCAATGATTTGACTTTTTCCCTTATATCTGACGAGGAATGTTACAGGTGTCTAGGGGTGGATGAAAACATATCTTACAGTGGCACCTGTAATAAAACACGTGTCACTAAAGAATATTTCAGTCGAATAAGGAAAATTTGAACCTCAGAACTCTCTGCATCCAATTAAACAGTGGCCCACAGTGTGTTTGCAGTACTAGTATTCATACCAACATTTGGGCTGCTTGATTGGACGCTTGAGGAGATCCGAGTCATTGATGTGAATTCCCTAAAAATACTAACAAGCACACATAATTTCCACATAAATAGTGACGTAGACCGTCTCTACTTAGGTGGCAGAGGCTTAAACAATAATCCAAAATGCCTTTGAATGTTGTATCATATCCCTTCGGCAACATCTTTTAAACACCAAGTATCGAAATGCATCCCTTGACCAAGTTTGCATACATGAGGCGGATAACATCATAAGATTTGGAAGGCAACTCCTTGAGCAACATTCTTTGACTGATAAACTAGAATACATGCCCAAAGAAGTTGCACGACTCTACCGCAGTGTATCATCAGATGAAAAGATGAGCCTATATGAGCAGAAGACTATGCATGGATATGTTAAAAGAAAACACCGAGATGATAGAAACGCTGATCATCAAAGCAGTTTCTCATGAACCAATAGCCGGATTAATACCTCCCACTTTGAAGGGTATGCGTTGGCACAAAAGGGACAGTGATGCAGGAAAAGTAGTAAATTGTGACAACAAATGCAGACATTTTGAAATTAACACCGAAGATATCACCCACATCATAAGCAGTTGTCCGAAAATGTCATCACTGTATTATTTACCGATGAGACATGATATTGTAGCTAGAACACTCTATAATGAAATCTGTCGAAAGGATAACCCCGAGGGCAAAGAAATAAGAACCCACAGTATGGTACAAGCCATAGCCACTCATAATAAAAAAGTGTACTCGTTGAATGTCCCAGTGAAGATCTCAATAAAATGTAAGCACAACAGACCTAATATAATAATTTGGGCTAGAGAAGAGAAACTGTGTATAGTTGTGGAAATTAGCTACCCAGCGGATGTTAACATATAGCTAAAGACCAGTGAAAAAGAGAATACCTGCGCTGAACTATTGAGAAATCTGCAGTTTCTCTATCCAGATTACAAGTTCAGGTTTATACCTGTAATTATTGGGACCTGGGATATGTAACACATTGCCTAAATACCAATCTTGATAAATTAGGCTTCTCAAAACCAGGAAGGAGAAAGCTAATCCGAAGATTACAGGTCCAATCCATCACTGTAAAAATCTGTTAAACTTTCCAGAAGTTTATCATTAAATATATATGAGCATGTCTAGATATGCAACTATATGCATGAG
>NC_142947.1:41617898-41630398 GCF_046866305.1 Octopus bimaculoides | reverse complement strand
ATGTTCGCTTCGCAACAATGTGGTTTAAGATTTAGATCCACTGCTCAGCATCTTAGGCATATATATATATATATATATATATATATATATATATATATATATATATATATATATATATATATATATATATATATATATATACGTGTATATATATATATATATATATATATATATATATATATATATATATATATATATATATATATATATATATATATATATATACGTGTATATATATATATACGTGTATATATATATATATATATATATATATATATATATATATATATATATATATATATATATATATATATATATATATATACGTGTATATATATATATATATATATATATATATATATATATATATATATACACGTATATATACATACATATATATACATATGTATGTATAAGGCATTGAGCTGGCAGGGGGTAGAATCGTTAGCACACCGGGCAAAATGCTTAACGGCATTTCGTCTGTCTGTACAGTCTGAGTTCAAATTCCTCCGAAGTCAACTTTGCCTTTCATCTTTTCGAGTTCGATAAAATATATACCAGCTGAACAGTGGGATCTATGTAATCGACTTACTCCTCCCTCGAAATTGCTACCCTTGTGCCAAAATTTCAAAGTAATATATACAAAAGTTATTGCATGTATACACAATATATATACATATGTGTGTAGGCATGTATGTGAATATGTACATATGCATTTGTGTGCATGTCTTTGCGTTTGTCTCTATACCGCCTGATTAACGCTTTGTTTATGTCTCTATAATTTAGCGGTTCGGCAATTAAACCGATAGAATAAGTGCAAAAGTTAAAAGGAATAAATACTGGAGACGGTTTGTTCAACTAACCCTTTCAAGCCAGCGACATAACAAGACCGCAATCCAATGACTGAAACGTAAAATGGTAAAAGAATATGAACTCTAATTCCATCCACTACCTTTTGAGAGTGTCTTCTACTACAGCTCTGCGATGACCAATGCCTTATAAGTGAACTCGTTGACAGAAACCCATCATATATGAGTGTTGTGTGCGTGTGCATGCGTGTACGCATCTTTGTGTATGTATGTGTGTGCCGCAATGCATTTTTTGTCTCCTTCACAAGTTGTTTTTTTTTCATGCTAATACTGCTCGGCAATAAGTGTTAGTTACTTTACGTCGTTGAAACTTAACAATTTGGGATAAAAGTTGTATACCAGCAATGTTGCGGTCCAATAACTGACAGCAATACCAGAGTAAAATAGTATCTGCTGAGTTTTTCGTGATACTCATGTCATTCTTTGTAGCTGAGCCACAAGGAAATACTGAATAAGCCTGGGTTGATTTTTAAATATCCAAATAACTAAAGCGGCGAGATGGCAGAAACGTTAGCACGCTGGGCGAAATGCTTAACGGTATTTCGTCTGTCTTTACGTTCTGAGTTCAAATTCCACCGAGGTCGATGTTACCTTTCGGCATCGATAAATAAAGTACCAGTTGCGTACTGGGATCGATCTAATCGACTGGCTGCCGTCCCAAAAATTTCGGGCCTTGTGCCTAGAGCAGAAACGAATACCCAAATAACTCATTCGTAATTAATTGCCGATAAACAAAAGCAATCCTTGGAAAAATATTTGGGACATCCACCATTTAGTATTTTCAAAGAAGCCTTAGTAGATTTTAAATTAAGCTAGTATAGAAAATAAAGAATGGTTATGTGTATGCATGACATTTTGGATATATTATTTAAGAGGAATGATAGTCGTGTCCAAAACGCTGGCGATTCATCGTAATTGATCTTCCTGTTGGGTAAATTTAACAAGGAAAGGACTCTTGCAGAAACAATCAGCCATTGCTTGTAATCAAAACCAAATTACTGATTCAATGACAGGTCAGCTTCTCGAGACCCACTAAGTAATCTAAACTAAGAAAAGAGTTCGAGTCAAGGGTGGATCCTTTACGCTGTCGTTAGTAACTACAAGAAATAGTTGTTCTTGCCCCAAATATCCCATGGTGGTGGTAGTAGTGGTGGTGTCCATCGTCGTCGCTGTAACTCGTTGTCGCAATGGTGGTATTTGTTAATAAATTTACTTACCCATTAAGCAATTGAGATCGTAAGAAAGCGAAGGTTTGTGGTAAGGTATGCAAGATTCGCTACATGGTGAGGTCAGAGGATGTGCGGCATCTACTGCAATTCCAAGACAGCTGAAAATAAAAATAAGTGAAAATATATATATATATATATATATAGATGTGTATATGTGTGTGTGTGTGTGTGTGTGTAGTGTTTGTATGTGTGTGTTTGCATGTGTCTGTGTTTCTATGTGTGTGTGTAGGCATATATATGTATATATATATGTATGTGTGTGCGTTTGTGTGTGTGTGTGTGTGTGTGTGTGTGTGGTGTTTGTATGTGTGTGTTTGCATGTGTCTGTGTTTGTATGTGTGTGTGTAGGCATATATATGTATATACGTGTGTGTGTGTGTGTGTGTGTGTGTGTGTGTGTGTGTGTGTGCAACTCAAGGCTTGCTGGAAAGCAATTGAAAAACAGGTACTCCAGCCTCGAACCAAAATTGGCTTAAACGTTTCTCTATGTAACTAGACATTGATACGAAACTCAAAGAATCCCGTGTCAATAACCCATGTCGACTTTGCCTTTCATCCTTTCTGGGTCGATAAATTAAGTACCATTTACGTACTGGGGTCGATGTAATCGATTTCAACCCTTCCCCCAAATTTGGACCCTTGTGTTTCCAGTAGAAAGGCTATTTCTGTATATCATTGTAATTTATTCTCGGTTGTGGAAGTTCGATCTGAATAATCGAAGTTATTTTCATCACGACAGAGAAACATATAAGTTCGTGGTGTAGGCTGTACGGAGTAGCGGGCAACCAAACCTTTACCGTTCCTATAGCTGCTGTGTAACGATATTCTCCAGCATAGAATTGTTACCATAAGTATCTTCTTTACAATTCTTTATTGTGGATAATGTGTCAGCATACAAGAAATGTGCTCAGTATGTTTATACCCGTAACAGTGTTTCACAATATCCGTTTTATAATCGAGTAACAATAGCGTTAAGTGTGATACCCTAATACAATCATAGTACATAAGTATGTGTGTGTATATGAGTGAAAATGTGTGGGTGTGTTTGTGTGTGTGTGTGTGTGCCTGTGTCTGTGTCTGTGTGCCTGTGTCTGTGTGTGCGTGTGTCTCTGTGTCTCTGTGTCTGTTTGTCTGTGTGTGTGTGTGTATGTGTCTGTGTGTGAAATTTAAGAAATTTTAGATAAGTATTTACCTGTCAGTGCAACAAGAGTCTGAAAAATGAAAGAAATTCAACAATTAAATTTAATAACGAAACTTTTATTTTATTTATTTTATTAAGGACTTGAAGACTCTATATTTTAGAATGAAGTAAAGTTGCTAGTGGGTCGGGGTTGGTGGCGGCGGTGTTGTTGCTTTTGTTGTTTAGATTTTAGCCCTTGGTTAGCACTGAAATGGTGACAGTGTCTTTTAAAGTAAAACTAATCTATCTGTCGGTTAAGAAAATAACGAATATCTATGCATATCAGGCGAAAGAGTGGAGGCGCAATGGCCCAGTGGTTAGGGCAGCGGACTCGCAGTCATAGGATCGCGGTTTCGATTCCCAGACAGGGCGTTGTCAGTGTTTATTGAGCGAAAACACCTAAAGCTCCACGAGGCTCCGACAGGGGGTGGTGGTGAACCCTGCTGTACTCTTCCACCACAACTTTCTCTCACTCTTACTTCCTGTTTCTGTTGTGCCTGTAATTCAAAGAGGCCAGCCTTGTCACACTGTGTCACGCTGAATATTCCCGAGAACTACGTTAAGGGTACACGTGTCTGTGGAGTGCTCAGCCACTTGCACTTTAATCTCACGAGCAGGCTGTTCCGTTGATCGGATCAACTGGAACCCTCGTCGTCGCAACCGACGGAGGGCCAACAACATCAGGCGAAACAAATCCTGGTAGTGACTACGCTGTCTTTACCCTTTTTCTTCTTTTTTTTTTCTGAAGGAGGATGTAGGAATGAAGAGATTACTGAATGTGCCATTCCTTTCAAGAGATGCTGCAATATTAACTGAGGTAAATTTTGATAGTATTTTTAGAAGGTTGTTGTTCCCACTTAATGCATATGTGAATGTCACTGATGGATCAAGGGCACTTAAATCAATATCCAATAAATAATATAACAAGGAATGATATTTAATGCTACATGTTAAAAATATAGAATTATCTATTAATATAACTTTCAGTTTGTGTGTCTTTCTTTCTTTCTCTATCTCTCTCTCTCTCCCTCTTTCTCTCTCCCTTTCTCGCTCTTTGTCCGCCACCTTCACATGCATCAAAGTCTGTTATTTCGCTACTCGCTCACATGTTTTCACCATCTCTTTATTTCGTTAAAATACCGACAGGTCGTTTAATTTGTTGATTACTGAGTAGAGTTTAACTTTCTATACACTGAATATATATATATATATATATATATATACACACACACACACACACACACACACACACACACACACACACACACACACAAACACTCACACACACATATATATATATAAACAATATATGAGTATATGCATATATATGTACATGTATGTATATACCTTCATCCACATGTACATATAGATACATAACTGGGTACATGACGTGGCAAAAGAACATGGACAAAATGGTAAACAAGGTGCAACAAACAAGCAGGCCACATAGAAACATCCCCTTCATCAGCTGCCACCATTAAAACCCCGGCGTTTCGAAGAATTAAGGCAGTACGCATCGTTAAAATGGTTCTTCCCACGAACACAAATTAAATTGTTTTCGTGGAGGGTAGTGGCGGACGGAAAACAAGACAGGAAAACGAAACGGTGAAATAAACAAACAAAAAGGCTGTACAGCCAGACAATCCAAGAGTTGAGGAATGGGGCAGATAAAATCTGGGTTACATATGTTTCATAGCGAGCCTAACTCGGAAGCGGTAAGTATCCAAGCGAGGTGTATACCGCAGGCTACTCTTCAGGCCAAGAGTATCCTGATTAAATGGAATTTACATTGCCGTAAGGAGTCCCGCGTTAACACACGAAGGATTCGATCAAAATTCAACTGGCATTTTGGTCGAATCCTCCGTGTGTTAACATGACTCTCCTAACGACAATGCAAACTTGGTCTGAAGAGTAGCTTGCGGTATACTCCTTAACTCTTGGATTTTTATTTGCATACTTAACAAACCTGACTATCTACCGTGGAATATAAAATAATAATTCTTTTCAGCTTATCGTACTTCGATACGAAAAATTCCACAACCTACCACCTCAGTAAACCACTATTGTTTCTAACAATCTTTTTTTGTTTTTTCTTTTTCTACGGATTACTTGAAGATCACTTTCTTCCTACACCTCGATCCTTGGATCTTACATTTATACATATAATTTTATGTATATTCTATAATTTATTGAATAAGGAGAAAAATGTATTGGGTTAAATTAATATTTTTAAATATAGTTTGCAGCAAGTAATTAACTATAAAAATAATTGCCTAGGAATTTTACGAGCGTACCCATTGCTGGTATATTTTATGAGCTGTACGGAAAGGTGAAATTCTTAGATAAGAAACAAGATATTAACTGAATGGATGCAATAAATACTTGACTTGTCTGATTGGCACAAGGTCGATAAATGATAGGGACCGAGCACAGAGTGGTGGAAGAACAGGTAGACTGTCGGACAAAATACATTACAGTTTTTAGTTATGTCGCTTTCACTTCTAAGTTTTAATCGCATCAATGACGATTTTTGTCTTTCATTATTCCGACATCGATAAAATAAATTCCAAGTAAATATCTATTTGTGAAATAATCGATCCTACCCTTAAAATCCCCAAACTGACTCTACTGCAATAAATGATAACAGTAAAAGAATAAATAAGAGCCGAATTGAATCGACTGTAAGTATATATCTGGTAAGTATTTTATCAATCTTTTCGAAACAAACCCAGGCAAAGTCAACTCAAAATGACTTGAGCACAAAACGTAGAATAATGGGAAATATATATATTGACAGGGAACTTAGTCTGATATTCGTTCACTCATACCCCGGCTAGATTTCAATTGTTTGACATAGAGGAACGCAACACAATAACTTTCAAATCCCTGCCAGACCCTCATTTGTCCAAACTGGAGATTGATATAGTGTACAACTTACCTGTTGTAGTTTTGGTGGAAAACATATCATGCATTAGAAACAAACCAAAATTGGCCGCCAAGTGAGTAAGTGTACTTTCATTGACAGTGTTGCCACAAGTGAACAAGGCTTGACTCAGAACTCGAGGTTTAGGAAGAACGTAACCACGATAACTCTTGTAAGGAAGAGGAGTGACTAAAAGAAAAAAGATATAGAGTAAAATGTATTAAGAAATATAAAAACATCAGCTACAAATTTGTGACTCCAGTACTTATTTTATCTGTCCCGGAAGGATGGAAAGCAAAAGGTTAAACTAGATCACTATCGATTTCAACGGGGAGTATCCAGCTCTTGCCAACTAAACAATCTGCTCGTTGTATTGGCGTGTAAGTTGCTGAGTATTTCAGAGTCAAATATGCTTTAAACGTATAATTACCAGGCAGAATCAGCGAAAGACAGTTTTATAAGGTTGATATTTTAATTACCGATACAATCCATCTGAGCATTCCAAGCATTTTCTGTTTGTTCAGTTATACTTACAAGGATTGGATCAACTCAAGGTTATGATAAATGATGCTTGCCCAAGATGTCCCGAAATAGAATTGAACGCGGAACCATGTGATCGGTCATATTAAATTAGATGTAATTTAATTGATCCGACTACCCAAATATGGGACTGGTACTTTTTCATTGACCCAGATGAATCAAAGGCAAAGACAACCTTGGTTGAATTTGAACTCAGATTGTAAATAGACTTAACTAAATATTTCAAGGCACTCAGCTCAGCAGGTGGTAAACTGACAAACGCGTTAATGTGTCAAGCACAATGCCTTGCAGTATCTATTCCAGATCTCTATGTTCAAATTTCGCCGAGTTGAACTTTGTCTTTCATTTCTCTAGAATTGATAATATAGGGTCCGGCAAAATGATCTGACACATTTGTAGGTTTAATAAAAGGCAAATAAATTAAAGTTACAAAAAAGTTTTTTTTCATTTTCGAAAGGTACATATATCCCCAATGCATCTGTTGTGTTGTTCAGTGACGAGGCGCATTTTCATCTGTGTGCCACAGTGAATAAGCAAAACTTCAGATACTGGGCCGAAAACAACCCTCGTGAGTTGCATGAACGCCCTTTGCATTCTCCTCGGGTGACTCTGTGCCTTCTTTGCCCTCTCAGAAGCTTTCTGCAACCGCCTAGTTCTCTTATTCACTCAACAATGCCCTTTTCAATAATTTTTTTTGTTTGATTTTTTTGTCTAATACTATTCATTGTTTGATGATTAATACCAAGAATAGATCAATTTCTTGTCGGACTTTTCACATTCATTACAGCCAATGATGTGTAAATTCATTGATATCTTCTTCTTCTCAATGGTTTTTATTATTGTGTTTTCCTAAATTAAAATTACTATTAATCCGTAAACACAAGTGAATTTTTATGTGTACCTGCTAAGAGCGAACAAATCTAATTAGAGAAAGTACAATAAATTAATAGATGATTAAAATTTTTTCTGAAACCACTATACATACCTGGCCCCAAAGGAGTCAAGAATCGACCATAAGGTGTGTTACTTTTGCCATAACTGTTGTGGGGTGCTTCGTAGTTATTACAAGAGCCATCAATGTTACGGTAAGACAGTGTCCCAAAACTACAATTAAGGGTCGTTTGTGAACAGGAAGTGCTGAAACAAAATCGGAACTTGTATATATATATATATATATATATATGTGTGTGTGTGTGTGTGCGTATGTGTGTGTGTGTGTGTGTGTGTGTGTGTGTGTGTTTGTATGTGCTTGTGTGTGTGCACACACGCGTATGTGTAGGTAGGTACATATGTATGCGGAGACGGACGGACAGACGGACAGGCGCGCAGGCAGGCAGACAGGCAGACAGACAGACACAGACAGACCAGTGGTACTTACGCTTTTAAAGGTGTGGGGAATTTTGGTAGAAATAAAATGATTAACGCAGGTACAATACATATATCTTAGATACATTTTCAAAGATATCTTTGGCTCAATTAAAATATGAATAGGACATTGTGTTATCAGTGATCAAAAGCATGACTAAAATTGTGCCAAGATCCAGTATAATTTCGTAAAGTTCCCGATTTCTTTCGTAATTTCTAAAAAAAATTATTATTCAAAAGCGAAATTGACACAGATCGCCGTGAACGGTATCTTACGCTAAGATTCCACTTGTCACATTACTTCTTTTCCTTTTAATCAATATGTAATCTACTTATATAAGTGGAGGTGCAATGGCCCAGTGGTTAGGGCAGCGGACTCGCGGTCATAGGATCGCGGTTTCGATTCCCAGACCGGGCGTTGTCAGTGTTTATTGAGCGAAAACACCTAAAGCTCCACGAGACTCCGGCAGGGGATGGTGGCGAACCCTGCTGTACTCTTCCACCACAACTTTCTCTCACTCTTACTTCCTGTTTCTGTTGTGCCTGTAATTCAAAGGGTCAGCTTTGTCACACTGTGTCACGCTGAATATTCCCAAGAACTACGTTAAGGGTACATGTGTCTGTGGAGTGCTCAGCCACTTGCACGTTAATTTCACGAGCAGGCTGTTCCGTTGATCGGATCAACTGGAACCCTCGACGTCGTAAGCGACGGAGTGCCAACAACAATCTACTTATATAGAATTTGATGTACAACCGTAGAGTTTTAGAATTTACAAAAAAAAAATGAGCTGTATATTATTACTTCAAAAACATACTACTTTTAAAATCTCTGGCAGGGTAATTTAAAGTATCAAAGCTCACTTCTACGGGATGCTCCGGGCCTCGAAAGGACCCATTGTTAATGTGGCCAGCTAATAATGTTGACAGGAAGGAAATGGAGCGTGAGAACATATATTGAAATGATAAAGACTACTCTCAAAAAGAAAGGTGTGACAAGTGCAGAGATGGACGGGGACATTTACGGAAAATACGCAAACGAATATTTCTCCAGAATAACAAATGTATATTGTCCAAAACAAAAATTCATTATGCTGAGGAGCGTGTAGTTAAAGTATTAGGGTTAGGAAACCATTGCTGCACGGGAGTTAGCTGAACTAATGAGCTCTAATGGAACGCTGCGGAAATTGGAGCCCTCTAGGTTGCGATTGATCCAGGGACCGTGCTTCCTTCCTCGTCTGATACTAGACCGTATAGCTATAGTGGCGCTACTGACTGTTGTCAGATGTTGCATTTTAGGGCATATCCTAACTGAAAGCAAGTTACTCCAGAATATATCTGGTGGCATTACCCAGTCTTTATTAGTTTTGTTGATGCACTAAATCAAAGATAGAAGCATCAATGCAATGAGCATTTACACTAATTTGCACTCGTTGTTTTCCACATACGTGGTAAAAACCGTCAATGCAGAAGCATAAACAAAGGAAATCCATGATCCAGACTTATATATGGTAGTCATGAATCTGTTGGTAGATATGAAGAAAGCGCTCGTGTTTCCAATAACAAAGTAACATTCTCGCTTTATAGCATTGTTTCATTTAATAAAAACAGTTTAATTGCAAAGATGACTGCTCTTTGGGAAGGTAATATCAAGCTGGTACATGAAAGGAGGTGTCTAAAACGTGAATGACTTAGAGATGAAATCTGTCAACTTACCTGTAAACGACTTGAAAAACTGTAGAGAGAGAAAGGAAAATTTGGTGAGAAATATTGTCAATAAAATCACATTTTTAAAGAGGAGAAAGACAGCGGGATAGATAGAGATTAAAAACAATAAAGGAGCGTATAAAAGTGGCGGTTAGAAAGAAGTTTAAAAATGGGAAAGGAGAAACGAAACTTACGGAAAAGAGAAGAGTGAAAGAGTAGAAAAAGTTCAATGAGCTGAAAACGATAAGAAGTGATGAGAAATACAAGTATAGAGACGGTGCGAGAAAGGGAAAGATAGATAGATAGATGGATGGATGGATGGATGGATGGATGGATGGATGGATAGATAGATAGATAGATAGATAGATAGATAGATAGATAGATAGATAGATAGATAGATAGATAGATAGATAGATAGACAGACTTACATTCTCCTGAAGCCAATAGTAACAAGTGAACGATAAATATTTCTGGTCTGCAAAAGAAAAGCAATAACATATTATATGCCTCAGTGTGACTAAAGGTAATGATAATGGTTTCAAATTTTGGCACAAGGCCAGCAGGTTCGAGGGAAGGGTAAGTCGATTAGATCGCCCCTAGTGTTCATCTCGTACTTATTTCATCGACCTCGAAAGGATGAAAGGCGAAGTCGAACTCAACAGAATTTGGACTCAGAACGTTGACAGATGAAATGTCACTAGATATTCTACCCGGGGTGCTAATGATTCTCCAAGCTCACCGCCTTAAACAAAAAATAATAATACTTTCTACTCTAGGCACAAGGCCTTAAATTTTGGTGGGGAGGGGGTCTCGTCGATTAGATCAACCTCAGTACGCATCTGGTATTTAATTTATTTACATCATTTACATTTGACGGATATTTGTCCTCATCTTGTTTGTTGTTAACACAACGTTTCGGCTGATATACCCTCCAGCCTTCATCAGGTGTCTTGGGGAAATTTCGAACCTGGGCTCTCATTCCTAAGGTATTTTTCGATGTTGTTATTGTTATTATTATTATTATTATTATTATTATTCAGGTCACTGCCTGGAATCGAACTCGGAATCTTGACGTTAGTAGCCCGCGCTCTTAATCACTATGCCATATGCCCGTGGTATTTATCGACCCCAAAAGAATGAAAGACGAAATAGACCTCGATGGAATTTGAACTCAGAACGTAGCGGCAGACGAAAAACCGCTAAGCATTTAGCCCGGTGTGCTAACGATCCTGTCAGCTTGCCACCTTGATAGTAGTAGTAGTAGTAGTAGTAGTAGTAGTAGTAGTAGTAGTAGTAGTAGTAGTAGTAGTAGTAGTAGTAGTAATAATAATAATAATAATAATAATAATAATAATAATAAGCCTTTCTACTATAGGCACAAGGCCTGAAATTTGTAGAGAGGAGGTAAGTCGATCACATTGACGCTAGTACTTCGCTGGTACTTAATTTATCGACCCAGAAAGGATGAAAGGTAAAGTACTGCAGTACCAGGCAGTGGCTCTCATGGCTTCTGATCTTAACTGATTGGAAGTGTTATCATGTACATTGTTTTGTCTTGGTATGAAAGATGGGCTACAGCAAATATTCTGCTGAATACCACAGATTTGCTTGTCAGTTGTTTGACCTTAACCAGTTGAGCATGTCCCTTGGTTCCTGACGATATGTGCATCTCTGATCACGAGCAGAGGTAGTGGGGAAGCATCATAGCCATGTGTTGAGAGGAATTCTTTGGGGTTTGAATAATTCACTTCAGGAAACATGGGTGTTTCTTTCAACATCCATAAACAAGCTTTATTCATGACATTCTGAGCACGATGGGCTATTTGACCTGAAGAAAATTCTAACTGGGCCCCACCTACAAGGTCATGCGCTATTTATCTTGATATGAGATCACCATGCCGCACATACGGTTGTGATGCATGTACCTGGTATACCCTTATTATTAGACGGGTGGTCTTGATGGGCATATTGAGTTTCGTATATTTGTACCTCAGTGTCACTTTGATGGTATGCTCTCTCATTCAACAACAACAACAACAACAATAATAATAATAATAATAATAATAATAATAATAATAATAATAATAATAATAATAATAATAATGACAACTACAACAGCAACAACAACAATAACAACAACAACAACAACAACAACAATAATAATAGTGGTTTCAAATTTTACCACCAGGGCAGCCATTTTGGGGGAGGGGATGTGTCGATTACATAGACACCAGTGTTTCACTGGTACTTATTTTATCGACCTCGAAAGGATGAAAGGTAAAGTCGACCTCGGCGAAATACCGCTAAGCATTTAGCCCGGCGTGCTAATGTGTCTGTCAGCTTGCTGCCTTAATAATGATAATGATATCATTTATTTGCCACAAGGGCAGCAAATGAGGAGGACAATACAAAGACAGACATAAAATGTGGAGGTTTACATATAATGAAATGATAAAAAATGTATACACTGAAAGGAAGGGACATATGCATAGCATACAAAGGTTACAAAGAAAAAGTGGCGTGGAGGATGATGGAGATGTGGCCCTCTTGATACAGGAAAGCCAATAAGGATAATCGAAGAACCCCACTGTCCGAGATTTCCCTGAAACCCCGAGAGCAGGTGCCCTCTCCAAGTCCTTCTCACCGATTCTCAGGTCTACACTTAGAGAGGTACCATCCACTCTAGCCAT
>NC_142947.1:41515398-41612898 GCF_046866305.1 Octopus bimaculoides | reverse complement strand
ATGAGTACTAGGCTTTAAAATTAAGTCCTGGAGCCGATTTGTTCAACTAAAAACTTTTCAAAGCAGTGCCTCAGCACGGCTGCGTTCAAATGACTGAAATAAAAGAAAAAGATAAAAGATACATATACACGTCCCTGTAACTTAGCAGTTCGGCAAAAGACCCCGATAGAATAAGTACTAGGCTTATAAAGAATCAATCCTAGGGTCGATTTGTTCGACTAAAGGCGGTGCTCCAGTATCGCCGCAGTCAAATGACTGTAACAAATAAAAGAACAAAAGAATAAAAGAATACATAGGCGCAGCCGTAGCTGTGTGGTAAGTAGCTTGCTTCCCAGTCACATGGTTCTGGGTTCAGTCCCACTACGCGGCACCTTGGGCAAGTGTCTTCTATTTTAGCCTCGGACCGACCAAAGCCTTGTGAGACGGAAACTGAAAGAAGCCCGTCGAATATATGTGGGGGGGGGTGCGTGTGTGTGTTTGTGTTTGTCCCCCTCACCATTGGTTGACAACCGATGTTGTTATGTTTATATTCCCGTAACTTAGCGGTTCGGCAAAAGAGACCGATAGAATAAGTACTAGGCTTACAAAGAATAAGTCCTGGGGTTGATTTGTTCGACTAAAGGCGGTGCTCCAGCATGGCCACAGTCAAATGACTGAAACAAGGAAAAGAATAAATGAATACATACATAAATATGTATGTTTTTTATATCATTGTGTAAAAACCAGTAAAACTGGAAAACAACCATGAGAATGCCGATGAACGACTAGTTTTGGATTACCTGTAATTTTTATTTGTTAAAACACAACAAAGTGAAAAAGATATCGGTGAATTTTCAAATTCTTACGTCATCAAACATTGAATGACATAGTTAAGAGAAAGTTTAAAGAACAGCATTGCAGAATCAAGAAGACAAACGGGCAAAGAAAAGAGTTAAGAGAAGAGTTATTAAAGTGATTTACAACTTAAGAGAGATTGCATATTTTAAGGTTATGTCGTCATATTACGTATGAACAGTGTTGAAAGAAATCGGATATGAACGAAGACTTACAATAAAGAAGTCCTTAATTTTAAAAGCTAAACGATCAAGGGGGTCAAGGGCTCAATTGAACAAAAGATTTCTGTCACAAGTAAAAACGCGTTTTGGTTGACAGGAAGAGCTGGGCTAGACTGACAAAAGCACATTCTGTCAATTTTTCAAAATCAAGGTTTATATGTATATGACTTAGCAAAACTGAAACTTTGGAGCCGAACTATTTGTAAAAACAGTTAAAGGTGAAACGGTTGGAGTTTTGTTATGAATATGCAATCTGAGCTACAGGAAGATCTTAGTTTTGTTGGATACTAAAAAGTGTCTATTAACCATTTATTTTTTATGTAAGAACAGATAAGAACAATCTACCATAAACTCAGAAAAGAACTCATTGAATCATATTTCCGAAATGATTGGTTAAAGCTCCAATCTTAACCCAATACAACTTTTGCTGTATCGCACGTTCGACGTACGACATAACGGGATAATAACAATGTCCTCGCAAATCGTTCTACTCAAGATACTGGTAATAACCCATGACAATATGCAACTTTCGGCTTTACACTACTCTCAAGGCTCTCTGCCTATGTCCCTTTGTATTATGGTACAGCCCATTAGGATCCAACCAATAGAGGTGTTCTACTTCCACACAACAACTTTCATGAAATATTTTGATAGACAGTTGTGATCAAGATCGAAGCAAATTATATCAACTAAGAAGCATGGACAGAAATCGGGATAAATATGCATCGACCTGTCTGAGACAGGCGTTTATTTATTTTAGATAAGTCTCCATGAGGTTATTATAAATTAAATTATTTTGCCCTTCATTGCTCTGACCATAAACGTTTTGAAGGCCACTGTATACATACATACATATATACATACATACATACATACATACATGTATGTATGCATGCATGCATACATATGCGCTTGTGTGTGTGTGTGTGTGTGTGGTCAAGAAGCTCGCTTTCTAACCATGTAGTTTCAGGTTCATTCCTACAGCATTGTACCTTGACCAAGCGCCTTCTAATTTTCCTCGGGCTGACCAATGCGTTGTAAATTAATTTGGTGGACGGAAACTGTATAGAAGCCCATCGTATATATGTGAATGTGTCTGTGTTAATGAGTCCGCATTTGTCACCCCATCACAGTTTGACGACCAATGTTGGTTTGTATGCATCCTAGAAATTTAGCTGTTCGGCGAAAAACGCTAGAATAACTACCAGACTTTTAAAAAAGCATAATTCCTAGGGCTGATTTGTGCAATTAAAACCATTTAATGCTGTACTCCAGCATGACTGCAGTCGAGTTACCAAAACAAGTAAATTGAGAAAAAATTGAGTTACTATATCTATGCTACCTACAATAAAATTTTTTCTAGGTGGTAGAAGTGGTTGCAGTCATTGATTATACTGAGGAAATCTTCAGTGCTATTCCAGATATCTTGAGGCATTTCGACTTTGGTGTGTGTGTGTGGGGGGGGGTAATGATTTTATGGTTATAAGCGCCCGTGAACCACAAACTTCACCCCAACTTCGCAATGACACATACAGATGATCTCAACGAGGAGCGTATATTCATACATACGCATAGCAAATAATACATATGTATGTGTGTGTGTGTATTATATATATATACGTAACATGTGGTATAATCATAAAGAGGGCAAATTTGCATACCAGCGGCCTGTCAACGGGGCTATATATGTGTGTGTGTGTGTGTGTGTGTGTGTGTGTGTGTGTGTGTGTGTGTGTGTGTGTATACAGAGTGAACGCACTTCCCATTCAACTCAAAGAACCAAAACTACCTAAATTACGGAAAAGAGTTATTCACCATATGTATCCATAAAATCAAATCTTTCCTACACAATCAGAAAATACTTCCATCAGCAAAGGCCAGCTACCCAACAAATCACCATTCCAAATGAACAAACTCTGCTTTTTTTTCTCTCTCAATTAGAAAACTCACCATTTACACTCCGCTGTACACTCAGAGCCAACACAGCGCAGCGCACATACCAGCATCTTTATGCAATAGCATTTCTTAATCTTTTATCAAATCTACTTAGACAACCCAACCACCCACGACAACACGTACACACACACACACACACACATAAAGTTAAACACTTAAGTTATTCTTGCATAACAGACATACACATATCTAAAAAGCTTCGTAATTAAAACTTGTTTCTCTCACAATTGCTGAAAATTCATGGGACTGAACTTACGGTTAAATATCACCGATTAACCACTCATTACAAACAAAACACATTCACTCACGTATGACATTTTTTACCTCACAAAATTTCCTGCTTACTATTGACCATCTTGAGGTGTATCTGAAGGCAACCTGATCGGAGGAGACGATAATAATGGGTTGGACAAAACATAGTTAAATATCTTTCTCTGAACTAAAAACTTGCATGCGATGTCTTCTCATTCATAAAAGGATTAACATGTGGTTTTCGAACGTTATAGTGTATATAGTGCATAAGCATGCGTCTGCATAGATGTTGCTTATTGTCCAGAATCTTTTCCATTTGTCGATTGGACCACTAAAGGAACACTGTCACCATACTAGGGATCAATTTAATGTGGACAATACATCGAGGAAATAAATGTTAAGAAGCGTAAACAGTAAACTCCCAAAATTATTTGGAGTTAGGAGTGAAGTACTCCATGTATATTTCTATCCATCTCAACGCTTTATAAAAAAAGCAAACTTTGTTCGTTTACATACATCGTAACTGCATATTACATTTTGTTTGTTGTCTTTGTTATGACATGAAGGGAACAGTCGAAGGTGGAAGAAAAGGAATTTAAACGATTTGTGGAAATCATATGGCAGACTTCGATTAAGCTGGTGACAGGTTTGGCTTAGGACTGAAACGTCAAGAATGCAAAGAATTATATTCAAAATTAATGAAAAAGTAACGGTATGGGCTTAAATATAAGTACCTGTTATGTCTCAAGCTACTGCTATCTAGCACCTTCGGATGATCTCTACTCAACCGCTACTCGGCGGCTACTCAACTGTCACTCAACTCCTCTACCACGGCTAGACTACCTCTATTTATATGACTTGGGTGATCCTACATCTTCGCTTGGAGGCGTCGACACAACAGTACCAATAAAACTAAAATTATGAAGACTCGGCAGATGAATTGCGGAAATGTGTCACTGAGTAAGCAAACACCAGAAGAGTCAAACAAGTTTAGATATTTCAGAACTGTCATAGGAATGAGTCTTTAGATTCGCAAATCAAGAAAAAAGGGATGCTTTCAAGTGTGTGGAAATTACATAGCTTGGCATTTCAGGCTAAAGCTAAACAGTATATGTCACTTGTAAAAAAAAAGAATTAGTTTTTATAAACTGGAAAGAGTCATGCTTAGCAAGGAAACTATAGCTAATCATTAGCATTTAAAGGATATGGTTTTGTGAGAAATGAATCGGGTCTAAATATAGCAAATGTGCTATATATAGATGAAGAGTATAGAGAGATGGTTGGGACGCGTGCTCCGGTCGTAGCAAGATCAGCTAACTTGTGCAGCAGTAAAATGGACAGTCCATGATACCAGAATAAAAAGATCTTGCTTACTTAACTGGAGGCTGAAGCAGGCACAGAATAGACAAGGCTGATTAGAAGCCATAATAATGTTAGGTTTTTGGAAACTTCAAGCGGCTATCTGAAATTTTTGTCAGTACACGAGAATTTCTTTTGGTTTCTTATATATTTTGTGCATGTGTGTGTTTAGGGTTAATGTAATGTCTAGAAAGTTAACTGTATTCATGTTTCTGTTTATTGTTATTTTAAAGATGAAATTGTAGAAAGCGCTGGTCCAACCGTTTTCAAATTAGTCTGTGGCTATCGCCACGGTAGGATTAGTTCGTCCTAGAACTATATCTAAGCTCGTTAATTAATTCTAAAGATGAGTGGCTGTGTCGTAAGTAGCTGCTTACCAACCACATGGTTCCAGGTTCCGTCCCACTGCGTGGCACCTTGGGCAAGTGTCTTCTACTATAGCCTCGGGCCGACCAAAGCCTTGTGAATGGATTTGGTAAACGGAAACTGAAAGAAGCTCGTCGTATATATATATATGTGTGTGTGTGTGTGTGTGTTTGTTTGTCGCCCAACATCGCTTGACATGCGATGCTGGTGTGTAACTTAGCGGTTGGGAAAAAAAGAGACCGATAGAATAAGTACTAGGCTTACAAAGAATACGTCCTGGGTCGATTTGCTCGACTAAAAAAAGGTGGTGCTCCGGCATGGCCGCAGTCAAATGACTGAAACAAGTAAAAAGAAAAAAAAGAAAAAAATATAAAAGGAATCAAGCAGAGGTTTCTTTTTTTAACGCAGCGTTTGTGTTTTTGACAAAAAACGTGTTTTCTTGGCATGCATAATGATTCATTAATGCTATATACCTAACCAAAGTCCCAGAGTACTCATGAATGTATGTATGAGTGTGGTGGGGTGTGTATGTATATATGCGTGTGCGTATGTATGTATTATGTATGTTTACATAACATATCTGGTTAGGGGAAGACTTGCGTATAAACTACATCGGAAGTTGTGCGAAATGTAATGGGTCTTCCCTACCCGTTAATGAAACAACACGTGATCAAATTAAAACGTGTTTGTTTCCAAAATCAATTCACGTAAAAAAAAAAGGGAGAAACAAAAGTTGTTTTCACATTAAAACAAAAGGAAATAGAATATGATGCGCTGAGAATCAGAAAAAAACACGTGTTGAAATACGTGCTGCATATAAATGAGCTGCAATTGTCATTATAATTTCGTTTTAAGACTATTTTAGATATAATTTACATTTCTGATGGTTCTTTACGCTCTGAGTTCAAACTCTACCGATGTTACCTCTGCCTTTCATCTTTTCGGGTTTGATAAAATAAATCACCAGTCAAATATTGGGTTCGATGTAATCTGCTAACCCACTAGACCTTAAATTGCGGTTTAGTGCCAAAATTTTAAACAATAATAACAATAAACACTCATATTATAGGCACGAGGCCTGAAATACTGGTAAATAGTCAGCCGATAATATCGACCCCTGTAATTAATGTATCGATCCTGAAAGAATGAAAAACAAAATCGACGTAGACAGAATTTGAAGGGGAGGAGTTTAGATGGTACCATTAACCGCAGGGGTTGGCCCTATTTTATCGTCTCCGGAAGGATGAAAGGCAACGATGTCTTCAGCTGGATTCGAGCATTGTACGTAAAGAGCAGAAGAAGCAATGTAAGGTATTTTACCCAACGCGCTAACGTTTCTTTCAATCCATCACCTTCATAATAATAATAATAATAATAATAATAATAATAAATGCCTGGATGCAGTACTAGGCAGTGACTCTCATGGCTTCTGATCTTAATTGATTGGAAGTGTTATCATGTACACTGTTTTGTCTTGGTATAAAAGATGGGCTACAGCAAATATTCTGCTCAATACCACAGATTTGCTTGTCAGTTGTTTGACCTTAACCAGTTGAGCATGTCCCTTAGAAGCTGACGATATGTGCATCTCTGATCATGAGCAGAAGTAGTGGCGGAGCATCATAGCCATGTGTTGAGAGGAATTCTTTGGGGTTTGAATAATTCACCTTTGGAAACATGGGTGTTTTGCTCAACATTCTTAAACAAACCTTATTCAGGGACCTTTTGAGCGGGATGGGCTACTCGACCTGAAGAAAATTCTAACTGGGTCCCACCTTCAAGGTCATGCGCTGTTAATCTTGATATGAGATCACCATACCGCGCACATATGGTTGTGATGCATGTGCCTGGTGTACTCTTATCAGACGGGTAGTCATGATGGGTATAATGGGCTTCGTATATTTTACCCCCGTGTCACTTTGATGGCATGCACTGCTCTCTCACTCAATAATAATAATAATCCTTTCTACTGTAATCACAAGGCCTGAAATTTTAGGGAAAGGTAAGTCGATCGCATCGACCCCGAAAGGATGAAAGATAAAGTCGACCTCGACGGAATTTGAACTCAGAACGTTAGCGACAGGCGAAATACCGTTAAGCATTTCGTCCAGCGTGCTAACGATTCTATCAGCTTACTACCTTAATAATAATAATAATAATAATAATAATAATAATAATAATAATAATAATAATAATAATAATAATAATAATAATAATAATTTCTTTATTGGCCACCAGGGCCGAACACAAAGAATAGAGGACGATACACAGATGCGGTTCAGTGAGGTTAAACGTGTAAACAGCCAAGAAACACAATGATTAACAAAGAGATTAAATCAACAATATGCTTCCCCAATAGGGTGGAGTTCCGCCGCAAGGTGACCAAAGAGACTTCACGCACTTTGGACCCCTTAACACCAACGGCTCCTCAGGAAGGCGCCCTTTCTTCTCCCTTCTATCCGGCCTACAGGCGCCCTTTCTTCTCCCTTCTATCCGGCCTACAGGCGCACATTTAGATCAGGCCCATTTACGCGGGTCATTCTTGCCACATTCATCCACCATTCAACGAACTTGCTGGATGACAGTACCTTCCTCTCCAGCCTCACTTTCCTTTTCAGATGGAACCTGAAAAAAGTCAATGAGGTCTTGACTGGAAAGGAAGGTACCCGTCTTCAGCCCTTTCAATCGCCTCCACCATACAACCTCTTTTGCCATAGCCACCAGACAGAGAAAAATTGCCCTCCCTTCCTGGTCAAAGGAAGACAGTGGGCTGATCTTCACAATGGACTCGGACGATAGCCGCTTCCGTTCAACACGCGACAATAACTGTTCAACAAAGCTCCACAAGTCAACAATGCGCGGACACTGTACGAGAGCATGCAGAACGGTTTCATCACTCCGCATGCATCTCGGATGAGCTCAACTGACTGCACACCCGTGCCTGTAGAGCTTATCTCGAACCGGTGCTATGAGCGCTCGGAGACACTCTAGGTGCCAAGCGCCCTATCTCGGTCTACGCCTGACCCAGGACTGTAGCCCCGTCAAGGAGACGAGCTGCAGAAAAGCGCGTTCAACAAACGGTGATCGCACCTCCTCACCGTTAAGGTATCGCTGGAGATATCGCACCCTCAGCGCACGCCACGGCATGCCCAGTCCTCTACGTAACGGGTGTTGACAAGCGGTACCTATCCCTTCCACAGGATAACAAAGTGTGGAGTCCTTCGTTGTCTGACGTGTGAACTTACTGAACAGGAAACAAACAAATAGTTCGAAAATGGGAAGGAATTAAAGGTAAATGCAAATATGAGCTGCAAAGCAAAATATCTCGTTTGTTGCATCATATGCTCTTAATGCAATAAGAATTATATCGGCCAAATGAGATCAATATTAATATACATCGGGTTAGGTTACTTAAAGAATAAATCAAAGATTCATCTCTTAGAATTAAATCGTACATGTAGTGAATATCTAGACATTTTCACAAATTCAGTATATAGTAGAAGAGATACACACAGACATACATTCACACATATCAGTCGTCGCATATGTATATGTATGTGTAAGTGTATGTTGAGTAACGTACCTAACGCGGAAACATCCACATACTCACAAGCACATACACACTCATAAACTTACTCACGTACACTCACAGACACATACACACTCATATACAAAATGTGATGTTGTCGTTATCGTCGTGGTATAAAATATCCTGTACTATATTTGACTATAGAAAGATTATCTGTAAAATGTTACATCGTTTTAATCGAAATGGAAAAAAATTACATGTTGACACTCGTGGGGTGTAATACTATTTACCTTGTAAAATTTGATTTGATTTGGTGAAGCCGTTTGAGAGTGCATTGGGAATAGACAGACAGAATTTTATTACATAGAATATGTATGTATATATGTATGTATGTATTATAGTTATTGAGTAAGTCCCGGCATTGGCTTTAGATTTTTATTAGAAATGTTTCACTTTTACCATAAAATATTTAATGTTATAATTCGGGTGAAAAGAAAAACGATGACATTTGATGAAATTTCAAGTATGAGTAAGACTGCGAACTAAATGTGGAGAAAGGAAACTCGTAAAATACGTTGAGCAGCGGTCGGTAATAGGTAATAGTAATCAAGTTCTTTCAGTTCTTGTCGATTGTTGTTGTTGAATTTGCATTGTTTGATAAAATGGCTTTTTTTAATTTGCAAGTTTCCAATATTTCCATCTGCAGATCTGCTAGTAACTGTGATTACTAGGTAACTTCAGTGCTTACCTAGCGGTTTTTTGACTTATGTAACACTTGTGTGGGGGTGCTTTTAGTTTCAGATTTGCAAGTGTTGAATTGTGCTGTTTATGTAATATCTGCTGTATTTAATGTAATCTATCTGATAACTATGTATGTGTGCAAGTATTCATCCATGTTATGAATTGGACAGTAGACCAGACTACATAGGCTGATGGCATCTGGTCGTATCTTAGATAGACATTTCCGTTAGGAAAGTCCTAATTGGGCTAGCTGTGTACCCAGCCCCTCCCTGCAGTAGCAAGTCTATCTATAGGAAGACAACGGTGGTTGTTAAAGGAGATCTAATGGGTGTTAATGGAGGTACTAAAATTTTGTAGGTTCACGTCGAACAGAGCATAAGCCTTTGTTATAATAACAAGACATGGATACAGAACATATTTTGGATCGATAATTGAATAGATAATAGGACCTATGACTGGATTGATGTTTATAACGTCTTGATATGCATGATTTTGATATATACGATCGGAAGTCTGGATATATATATCCAACAGGTGGTTACCTGGTGTTCACCTGCAATCTTTCGCTGCTGTTAAAAGAAGAAGAAAGACGCTGAACAGTTTAGTTCCTGATGTGCAAATATACGCAATAGTCACGGCTAGAATGCTTTCGAAGACCGTAGGTCTGTTCCATCAGAGCTGACCTGGGATTAAATAACATATCAGGCATTATCAATTTCTACGGATTTTGTGCTATCAACCTCTTATGCCTAAACCGGAAAAAATAGAAATCCACACTTCTACACATGGCGCCACAAATTCTGTACATAAAACAAACAGAAAACCTGGGACAGGTAAAGCATGTGTTCAGAACATGTGAAGTTAAGTAACATCAGACAAAATATCATTCGGCGTTTGTTTTCTATTTTTTGTTGTTCGTTTTCCTTTCAGCCTTAATTCGTTATAATCTGTGTGTACTTAATTTTTACGATAGTTCTCACATTCGAGTCAAAATGATTTTATACACAACTTATGAAATAGGAAACCACACAAGCTACGCACATTACACTCATTTATCAATACAAGTGTGTGTGTGTGTGCGCGTGTGTGTGTGTGTGTGTGTGTGTGTGTGTGTGTGTGTGTGTGAATTATTAATATGAGAAAAATTCGCACAAAAACCGGTCTTACATAATGTACAGAGATGGATGCTAATCACTTCAGTAAATATACAAAGAAAGGCTGTACAAACTGAACACGAAAATAAAGACCTAGTTAAGAGTGTTGGTAGAAGATACGAAAGGCATATGCTATAGTTGTGTAAAGTACAACTTTGTTCGCTGACAATATAAATAAAAGAACATTTACTACTTCTGCCATAACTACATCAAAAGAAGTGGCAACAACAGCAGAGAAACACCTTACCCCCACCCATTCCTCGTCAAATGGTGAAGAGAAAAAGAAGGATACTAAGGAGTTTCAAATTGTCACTCGGGGAGCCTAAAAAGAAATAGCAAAAGTCACAGAACCACCACAAGAAACAAACAAGAATTAAGAGAACGAAATAAGAGAAACCTCACTAGATAGTCACGCATTGGCACAAGCACCGAAACAACACGGACTTCAAAAGTAACAAAACAGAGCAAACAGGTACAGCAACAACTAGAGTAACTTCTTGCATTTTCTCCGACAAACAGTTTAACTTTGGGTAAGATGTGCAAATATACATAATCTAGGGTAAGTTTGAAAACAAGGTCAGAAGATATGGATGTGGTAGCCATTACAGAAATCAGAATTTCCGGAAGGCACATACTTAAACCCATTTTTAAAGGCTACAAGACATGCTTCTCTTGTGACTTGATGGGATTGGCAGTGATATTCCGGAAAGAACTACATCTAGAGGTACAGACAATCGTCCAGGAAGTAGGCAGTACATCGGTGGCACTCGATATGAACAACAGTAAAACAGGAGCAAAACGGACAGATATTTCTTTACATTTTAGAAAATTTCTTGGGAACGTTCGGCTCATTAGTACAAATGAGGGAGTGGAATTGAATTTTAAACGCACGATATAGTTGTGTAAGTTTAACCAATAGAAGTGGGTGTAAGAACAAGCCTCAAAAGCCTGTTGTCTGTCTGATAGGTCAGAGCTGAATTTTCCGAATGCGCTAGGTGGACATGGAGTAAACACAGAGGTTTATCTAGATCGTGACTCAATAAAGTGTTTTACAAGGTAACAGATATAGTGTCTACAATTTTAAATGGTTGGCTACTCAGACCACAAATTTGTGATTTACAAGGTCGACTGAAAGTTGAATGCATCTTTCCAGAGGCACAAAGACTGCTGGGACTGGTTTATTGAGACAGTAAAACGACAACTAAAGTGGTGGTCGGCTCCATTCTAAAGGAATACGAGACAATGGCAGGAACAAAGATCAAGTGGGGGGGTTACAGTTTAGCACCTAGATAAATAAGTCTATGTCATCAGACAGTGTCGTGGATCGCTGAATAGACACCAGATAAACTGTTAAGGATCCAGTTTGGTCCGAACTTCCATGTTAATAGGAGCAGAAAACGATTTACAAGAAAGATGGCAAGCTTCACCCAGAAATTGGATATGGGGAAGCTGTTCTTGAAAGGCCAGGCCGGGGTGATGACTAACCAGATATATTTAACCCAGATGTAACTAACCCAAACATCACAAACCTAAATGGGATCTTTTTTAAATCGGGGGCCACATTTTTCATTAACGAAACACTTTGAAACTTGGAACACTGGTAGAATGTGTCATATAAAACATCTTTTTCTCTTAGACTTCTTAAAAAATAAAGAAATCCCTAAGTTATTCCATGTGAAAGTTGTCGTATTTCTGTAATTTCAACCAATCACTGACGTCCATTCAGCCGATATACATTAAGTGCCGACTACATAAACAAACGATTCTGAAACAATTAACCCTAACCCTAACCCTAGGGTTAGGGTTAGGGTTAGGGTTAAAGCAAATTTAAAATGAAAAAAGCAAATAAAACGAAGGTATGGAGATTAAATACGCTTTACATCGCTTAATCAGCCAAAGGAGTAAATATAAACAACTGAATACTTGTCAGTGATTGGTTGAAATTATAGAAATAAGACAATTTTTTACATGAAATAAATTCGAATACAAAAATATTTTTCTGTTCTATAACACAAAATAGATAAGTATACGAAGTTTGAAAGTCTTTCCGTACCAAAAACACTACGTAAAACATTAATGAAAAATGTGGCCCCCGTTTTAAAATAGATCCCCTAAATGTCATAAACTCAAACTATCTCTAACCCAGGAATCACTAACATAATTAACCCAAACATCACCAGCTGAGATCTCTCCAGCATTTAATTCTTTAACCACGACACTCAGCTAACTCATTGTTGTTGTTGGCAATCCATCGCTTACGACATCGAGGGTTCCAGTTGATCCGAACAACGGAACAGCCTGCTCGTGAAATTAACGTGCAAGTGGCTGAGCACTCCACAGACACGTGTACCCCTAACGTAGTTCTCGTGGATATTCAGCGTGACACAGTGTGACAAGGCTGACCCTTTGAATTACAGGCACAACAGAAACAGGAAGTAAGAGTGAGAGAAAGTTGTGGTGAAAGAGTACAGCAGGGTTCGCCACTATCCCTTGCCGGAGCCTCGTGGAGCTTTAGGTGTTTTCGCTCTATAAACACTCACAACGCCCGATCTGGGAATCGAAACCGCGATCCTATGACTGCGAGTCCGCTGCCCTAACCACTGGGCCATTGCGCCTCCACTGCTAACTCACTATTCACGAATGAAATATTAAAAATACATGATGATTTCAACGACAAAAGATTTCATACCGCACAACCATTTTAACTACTACTTATAAAACGAAAACGTACTGTATGAGATCCCTATCAAATATGTCTTGTGGTTGCTCAATAACAACTCGTCTGTAACTGGACTAACCAACTGAAAAATAATTCTGGAGCCATATAACCATCGTCCCATAAACAATTTATGCATGGGAGCTTACAACACACTAGCTGGAGGATAAAAGCAATATTGACAGGAAGGCTAGCATTCATTACTCACTTTACATTTCGCTTAGTATATGTCGTTTCTGATCGGAGCTAATGAATATCAACTTAATGAATGAGATGAATATGCCTCTAGTTATAGAAAATATCGATTGTGCCACAGCAGGATAGACCGTGATGGAAAAAATATATATAAACAGTTGTCGAATCGAATCACTTTATATTAAAGTATGAAGTAGGTACAAGTGAAAAATTAAACAAACTATGTCAAGAATAAGAAATTGCAAGTAATTAACGTAGAATAAAATTGAAGTAAGCCTAAAGATATTAGTAAATTTTAAAATTATAGTAGAGATTAAAACAAGTAAACAAATAAAAATATTAATAAAAAGTATAAGCAAAATCACTTGAATCAGAAAGCAAAATCACTTGTTTTCCATTACAATTCAGATAGTCAGCGCTTAGTTACTGAAGCAGAAATATCATTAAATCAAATATTCTGCTGAATACCACAGATTTGCTTATCAGTTTCCCGACTTTAGGCAGTTGGGCTCTGTCCCTTACTAACTGACAATATGTTCATCTCAGATCATGAGCAGAAGCAGTGGGGAACATCATAGCCTTGTTAAGAGGGACTCTTTGAGAATCGAATAAATGTAACAAAAGTAAAGTTTGAAGGAAATATTAACCATTTACCATACATGTTAGGGGTAAGCAAATAAGAAATGACAGTTGTTATCCAAGGACAAAAATCGTGTTACAGAATGTCCTTGTGGCAGGTTCAACCCGCTGGCTCCGAAGGGATACACATCTGTAATAGTTTTTCATTACCGCTGCCTTCTTTTCCTCAGATTTAACAAAGCTTTCGGTTTGTATCATTTCACAGTTTTGTTTTCTATGAACAATACAAACATTACTTTTAAAGTTCTAGAACATTTCTCTTTTAGTGCTAGCAACGTGTGAAAACCGTTTTTGCGTTGTTACTTTTGTCACTGGCGTCATTGTTGTTGTTCGTGTAATCATTGATGTTGTTTTTGTTTCTCCCGGTCTTACCATTGTCTGTGTGAATACTTTTTGTCATCGTCGTCGCCGTCGTAGTGGTTTTGGCGTTAACAATTAAACAAAAGATATTCAACAATAACCATTTTTTTTTCTAAAAGCAAAAGCAACTGACCGACCTTTCAATAGTGACGTAAATACATGAGAAAAAAAATCAATAATGATGTTTGTAATAATGGCTTCAAATTTTGGCCCAAGGCTAGCAACTTCGTTGGAGAGAATAAAACGATTGCATCAACCCCAGTACTCGACTGGTGCTTGTTTTATCGACTTCGAAAGGATAAAAGATGTGATCGAGATTAAATGGTCCATCCTAAAGTAGTGTTAGGTAACAGACCGATTATATAACACTGTGCTCATCAGAGGTAGCCATTATGGAATGAAATATGGCGACTGCTCTCTATTGCTGGAAGTGAATATATACGTTTTGTTGCAAGTCGGCAAAAGTTTTCTGGGATGTATATAACAAGCGAGGCAGCTTATCCTAAAATCTCTATAAGAGAGGCAAATAGTAACTCTACTGAAAAGTAATGGCTGTTAGCACCTCAACGTGGTTGTTCCGTACAGAACACTGTTACTATTCTTTTTAACCCCAGAAGAATACCTGCTCCAGCCGGTTAGCGACACAGGTAGTGTCTTGTAAACCAGCTGGAGGAGGTGTCCTCCTGGAGTTAAAAAGAGCAACAGAATTCTGGACGGAATAATAAAAAAAAGGTTCTTGGCAGAGTATAATATATTTGAAAAAATGAGTAGAGATAGTTTTGTTGGGGGTAATTTTTATTTTAAAGATAATGTTTACAGTTAACTCTGATGAGTTTCGAGTTTTTCGATCGCCGTTTTCAAGCTGAAATTCTGTTGTTTTGAAGGTTGTTTATATAGCAAAAGACTTTTTCTTACAAGTATACAAATAAAAAACAAAAACAGGAAATAAAAGATAGAAAATTTTTTTTAAATATAGAAATTTAAAACTTGTATAAAAATTAAAGTTAAAAAATAATAAAAGAACACAAAAATTAAAGACAACAGCATGTATGAAAAAGGAAGAAGAAAAAAAGGAAAGAAAAGAAGGAAAAAGATGGAAGGTAAGAAGACAAAAAGTAGTTGAAAATGGTAGTGAGAAGAGATTAGACTATCAGGAATAAAGAAATAGAATACTTTTAGGAGTGGTCAAAAAAGTTGTTGAGTTCTTGTCAAAAGATGGCCTTTGTGAATCTATTGATTTGAGGTCATTTTATTCATTTTTCACAGCTGGTATGGTGTGCCCTTAATTAGTCACTTATATATACACACATACATACATCCACTTACACATACATCCAGACATCTATACATGCGTGTATACATACATCCACACACGCACACATACACACACACACACATAGATATACAGGTAAGTACAGTTAGCAGTTAGAGTAACCGTCTAAGGGATAAGAACATCCGTTATTACTACCGGTGTAAATTACCTACGTTAACCCTATCCGTGGGTATGCAAGAAAACTTACTAAGTTTGATAAAAGCGTTACGACGCCTAAAACTTAGTGTATGCCTTTGACTTTCACTTTATAAAAAGGCAATGAACATGGCATGACGGTATACTAATAAATGTATTCTGTTTGACCAATTTTGTTTTTATTTTCATGTAGAGCCAGTATATTAAAACTTCGTGTTCAGGTGTAATTTTCCACTCATTTTGCAGTTGCAATACATGCTTGCATTCATTCCGCCGAAGTCGACTTTGACTTTCATCTTTCGGGGTTGATAAATTAAGTACCAGTTGCGTACTGGTGTCGATCTAATCGACTGCCCCCCACTCCCCAAAAATTTCAGGCCTTGTGCCAAGAGTAGAAAAGAATACATGCTTGCATTCGAGAAAGTGAACAAAGAAAAGTGGGTATCTATAAAAATGCAAATTATTAACGAAACGAAATACAATTGCCTATTAGTCTTATCAAGTAATTTTTAAGCAGAAAAGCAAAATAAAAAGAAAATTAATTAAATTCAAAAGTAATTTTTTATTACTTAATTAATTCAATATTAAATACATTTTATTTATTTTAGTACAGTTTTTTCTGCAGCTTTTTTATTGTTTCAAATTCAATGTGTCGCTCTCAATTTTAACAGCGCCCAGGAAGTGACATCATTCTTCATAACCCGAAGTGAATAATGGCGTCCACTGCTAAAAGCAACAAACCAAAGACTAATGAACAAATTATTGCTGGTTTCCAGGAATTACGGCAACAACAACGTGCCCTCGCTTCTAAAATATCAGAAGTAGAAATGGATTTAAAAGAGCACAAGTATGTACATTTGATTTGCTTTTCATTCTTCTTTTATATCCTGCTATAACCATCTCCACTCAAGATTAGTCAGAATAAATATTGATAATGATTGATATGAATCTCCTAGCTTTATTAACATTTTCTTCGTTACGGAATTATTTTTCAGTGCTCGTTTAATTGTTTATATAATTAATTTTATAATGATTTACTCTTAGTTCGATCATATAAATTCATAAAGGAAGGAATAAATGAAAATATACGTCTAAATGCAGCGAATTTTTATCTTATATATTTTATAATTATCAAACCCTCTGGAATTATTATAAATGCATAAATTTCTGCTTCATCCACTTGAATATTCTGCTTTCTTGACTCGACAACAGTTGAACATTTATTTCATAGGGAAAATGAAGTGTTCAGGTAGTTCTTATATACTTTTCTATTTTATTTCGATTACAACCAAGCTTCCTACGTGATAGCTTCAGTTTAACGTTGCTAAATCACCACCCATGTGTCGAATTAATTATCAACCTTCCGTGTTCTGCTCCCCACGCGTGTTATACACATCCAGGCACTATCACTGGATGGATAGATACCAATAAAGGAAGGTGAGAATAAAATGTTGCACGCTATTGGCCTTACGGAAGTCGGTAAGGAAAAAAAAGCCGGAGTAGAAGGGTTACAGTTATCCGAAACTTCTACAGTTTTTTTCTTCACACTTAATTTTTTTCTTTTTTTTTTTTATCTACACCCTCGAAAACATATCTCTGCAAAATAACTATTCACCTGTGGAAAATATAATTATTATCCTTCATTTAGTCAGTATAGGAAAGAACTGTTTAATATATATTTTTAAAATATCCATTTATTAGTTTATCATAAAGGGACGTAACTCTATTATGAGGCTAAACCTGATGTCATTTTAATCTGAAAGTTTACGAGAGTATTGTAGTTCGCTTGAAGCATTGTGTACCTTTTCCCGCTGTGATAATTGCTTTCGAGTAAAAGAAAGCCTCCCTTGTGACTGCAAACTTCAAATTGAGTTTGGCTTTCTTCCTAAATCTAAGAAAGCAGTAACAAATTTGGCAGCCTATTGATTTGAAGTCTGACTTAACTGGAAATAAAATCCCAGACAAATTTAAAAGACTGACACGAAACGGACTGAGGACCTGAAACGTGTGTGCGTCGTGTCCTTACTCTTCAGTTACGCATTAAACTCCTTTTTAATTTTTTTTTTTTTGTACTGGTATGAAGGAAGGGGCGGCGCACATGGCGAAGATGTAAACGAAAGAAGTGGTAGTGGGGGGTTGAAATTTTGAAGTTGCGATTTTTAAAAAATTCTTTTCAGAATCGGAATCTCCATAGCCTAAAACGTGAGATTCCGTAAAAAAAAAAAAAATTAAGGTGGGGAGGGTTTCTTGCAGAAAAGAACATAATTTACAAAGGTAAACAGTAAAGTGATACCTTGGGCAAGTGTCTTCTACTACAGCCTCGGGCCGACCAAAACCTTGTGAGTGGATTTGGTAGACGGAAACTGGAAGAAGCCCATCGTATATATATATATATATATATGTGTGTGTGTATATCTGTCCCCGTAACTTAGCTGTTCGGCAAAAGAAACCGATAGAATAAGTATTAGGCTTACAAAGAATAAGTCCTGGGGTCGACTTAAGGCGGTGCTCCAGCATGGCAACAGTCAAATAACCGAAACAAGTAAAAGAATAAAAGAAAGTAAGAAAATAGAGAAAAAAAAAAAAAGAATGCACACTCCAGTTACATGTCATGCCAGGAGAAATAGTGTTTCCCTCCAAGTTGTTGAAACACCAAGATATTAACATTGCTGCAGATAATAGCATGATGGAGGTGCTTGAACAGTTGAGCTATCTCCTGAGCATTAGCTGTTACATCAGTGAGTTGGGATACTCCTGAAGTCAATTATATTCCCTGTCAGTAGTCTAGCACCACCATCCCCAATTTCTCAAAAGACATTGGCTTAAAAGGTATAATTTACCAACGGATTGTAGAGACGCAATGGCACAGTGGTTAGGGTAGTGGACTCGCGGTCATAGGATCGTGGTTTCGATTCCCAGACCGGGCATTGTGAGTGTTTATTGAGCGAAAACACCTCACTCTTTCTTCCTGTTTCTGTTGTGCCTGTAAGGGTACACGTGTCTGTGGAGTGCTCAGCCACTTGCACGTTAATTTCACGAGCAGGCTGTTCCGTTGATCGGATCAACTGGAACCCTTGACATCGTAAGCGACGGAGTGCCAACAACAACAACCAACGGATTACAGTATTCCAGTGCTTAATCTACCTGCCATCTCCTTTATAGCTTTAAGAACTTCCAATATATGAAATAAGTCACTAATGGTGGCATCTCAAGTAAAGCATCTATTTCTATCCCAAGGGCAAAGAGTAACTCCATCAAGCCTCTTCCCATCATCTCTAGATGATGACAATGGTTCCAGAGCTGGGATGGTGTTTACCTTGGCTAGTATTCATTTGGCAACCGATGTAACCTGCATTTAGTCAACATGATAACATAAAGGCCTCCAGAATCAAAGCACCAAAATGACACTTCATTCCCCCACATACATCAACCCTGAAGGCAATGGGAACGCAGAGATCATCCAGGCTTATTAAGCCAGTGGTGTTTGCTACAGGCAAAGTGTCAACTGTCTTTAGCTCTCACAAGAAGTAGGCAGTAGCTTCAGTATTGATCGAATTCAACGGAAAGGGAAATGAAATGGTGCTTTGTAAATTGTCCAGGCAATATTCTTTGTTCTGGAACTAAGAGTTGAAGCCTTCCCTGCAGTTGTTGAGCCTCAACCACCTCATTGTTGGAAGGGAAATAATGTTGCCGACCAATATGGAACAAGGAAGCAGGGCAGAAATAGAGAGTAGCATTTATGTCAACATAGAACCCCAATTTATTTGGATGCTACTCCCTGGGTAAGGGATACTGAAATGAGGTTAATAGTGACCAAGCTTTTGAGCTTTTCATGAATTACATTGTCAAAGACACATAGATAACAAGAATGAGGGACTGACCTTCAGTACTTAAACTTAGGGATAGATAGTTCTTAAGAATAAAAAAGGAATTTTGATAGAGTTCACTTACATTACTATCATTTTGACAGTTCTTTTTTTTTTTTTTTTTTTTTTTTGAATTGCACTTCAAATTACAAGATTGCCTCCAGACTGGTCGTGTTTCTTTTTAAACCATTTTCGCTGTCTCTTTCTTTCCAGCCTAGTAATAGAAAATCTGACAGACGTTGATCCTGGTAAGAAATGTTTCCGAATGTTGGGTGGTGTACTTGTAGAGCGGACGGTGAAAGATGTCTTGCCTGCTATAGTAAATAACAAGCAACAGGTAAGAATACTTTAAAATAATTTCAGTATTTCTGAATAAAAATATTCTACTGAATTAAATACTTGCTGACTTTTGAAATATATATATATATATAGGAAAGCGAAATCGTGATGGCACCTATGCCCAGCGTCGCCTTCCTGGCACATGTAAAGACATTTGAGCGAGATCGTTGCCAGTGCCACTGGACTGGCTCCTGTGCAGGTGGCACGTAAAATACACCATTTTGAGTGTGGCCGTTGCCAGTACCACCTGACTGGCCTTCGTGTCGGTGGCACGTAAAAGCACCCACTACACTCTCGGAGTGGTTGGTGTTAGGAAGGGCTTCCAGCTGTAGAAACTCTGCCAAATCAGATTGGAGCCTGGTGTAGCCATCTGGTTTCACCAGTCCTCAGTCAAATTGTCCAACCCATGCTAGCATGGAAAGCAGACGTTAAACGATGATGATGATGATAGTAAAGACGGTTCTGGTTCAATGATGCAAACTCCTTTTTAAAGTGATCTAAATTAAAACCTCTCATTGAAATTTCATATTAATTTAGGTTTCAAACAATGTCAAAAATGATAGTCATTTTGCTAAATCCTTAATTATTTTCAAAACTGAATTAAAGGCAGTATTTTTCATTAGAAATATGGTGACAAATGATTTAAATCCCATGAGCAAATGGATAAAAGCATTCTACCTCCCTGAATCCAATGACTGCTGTATCAACACTTTTGCATTCAGACTACTCTGTCAGATGTAATGCTTGTGTATTTTCATTGTTTCAAATTAATCATATATTATTTTATAGCTTCAAGATTTCAATGATGTGATTGTTTATTTTTAGAATTATATTGCTGGGTAGATCTGACTGGTTTGGGCTGGATATGGCTGGTTTAATCGCTAAAGGGTTAAAGGTTCAGATTTAAAAAATTCTATTTGCTTTCTAGAAGGGACTGTACCCCTGGCCTTCACAGGCTCTTTCAGATAGCAATACCTAGGCTATGTGAAGCATCGGTAATTGATAATGGAAACATTGTGGCAAGGAATCTTAAGCCTTTAGCATTTGAACAGGTCATAGCTGGCCCAAATATTCTGCATGCTTTATGCTAAAACTGACCAGATCCAACCTCTCACACCTACCCTACAATGTCATTCTAAAAATATATAATCATAAGCAATGCACTTGACAAAGAATTCCGAATGCTAAAGGGTCAACGATCCTGCTAGGAATATGGTGCTAACAAAGGTTTCAGTAGCTGTTGATTAGTGAGTGAAGTAATTTTGATCTTAAGCATAAGGTTATATAAGCCAGACTTTGTTGATTGGATACCATATCGATGTTTCTTTGATAGTTTTCACGTGTAGAATGATGTGGCTGGTGTAAATCCAATTGAATCAAAACTTTTAATGGTTCCTCAAATTTCCCAACCATTCTTGTTTATTAGGACTTGTTAGGTGTCATCACTTGTAACTGTTTGGGTTTGGGCTTGTGCACTTGATCAGGTCTAAACATTAGTTTAACAGCAGATTTCAGAATATGCGTGGATACGCTGGAGTGATTTCTAGTTTCCAATGAAAAACTGGAGCTCTGAACTACAAATTAACAAAACACCTGTAAATTATAGAATGAGAGCTTAATTAATTACAGCTAAATAGACTTCAATAAGTATGGCTTTCTTCCAATTTCTTTCTACCAAATCCACTCACAAGGATTTGGTCAGCAGAAAGCTATAGTAGAAGACACTTTATCCAAGGTGTCATGCTGTGGAATTGAACCTGGGATCATGTGGTTGGGAACCAAGCTTCTTACCACACAGCCACACCTGCACTTATATGTATTTTAGAAATTTGGTCATAAATGCATTGATTGGTATGTAATATTCTTGGGTAGGCTTTGTAAAAATTCCTGTGATTCATACTGTGTGGGATTTTGATTATATAAAAAGTCGTGAAAATTTTGACTGTATTCTCAGATGTGTCAGTGGTTGTAATACTAAAATTGTTTGTTTATTTGGCAGATGTCCAAGTTAATTGAAACTTTAAACAAACAGTTGGAATCCAAAGGTACAGAAATCAACAAATATAGAGAAACCCATAACTTAAAGATACGTGGTGAAGAAAGTAGTGAGGTGGAGAAGCAAGAAACCAAGCCTGGCACTCAGGGTGTCCTTGTCAGTTGAGAAGTCGAATCTGGGTGCTTTTTGTTTTTTTTCATATTAATTATAACTCCACAATTTATGAACAGTTAAAATATATTGTCTGAAACCTTCAATGACTGAATAAGTTTCGTATTTGAAAAGAAATAAACTAAGGATGGCTTATTTACGCTTTGATGTTGTAATGTTTCTACCTGAAGATTCTTTCAGCTTTCTTTTAACATTTATTTATTTATTTTGTCTGCTGCACTGCTCTGATTTGCCTTTTAGGTTCTGGCAACACTTTAATAAACTTCCACATGGTTTTATGTTAATTATCTTTCCAAGAATGGATGAAGTGCGCAGGAGAGGATATCAGCTTGTGTGTAGTGTGTTTGTAATGTTGTTCTTAACCCTTTTTGTTTGTGGAAAGCTAAAACAGCCATATGTGAAGTCATTATATATTCACATGTTTTGACTAATTCTATATAAGAGAGTGTGTGTGTGTGTGCGCGAACTTTACTCTGAGGTATTAACACCAGAATTATATTAAAACTGGACTAAGTATATTGCTTATTATTCTCAAGTGCAACACTTTGCATTCTTAGTCTTTATTATAATTTGCCAGAGTCTATTCTTCGGTTCTTTCACCTGTAACAGTTAAGGCTATATGGAATCACTGCCTTCAGTAAGATATTAAAATTTGTTAGCTTAAGTCTGAACATTCTACAGAGTTACTATCCTGAGTGTGTGTGTGTGTGTGTTGACATGATAGCTTTAATAACACCCACTGTTAAACATGCTTCAACATATTAATGATCATAGTGAATATCTTGACCCCACATTAATTACTGATATACTACAAAAGACTTAGTGTAGGAAATCTCTACAAGTCTCCTTTACAGACACCATCCCTTTACACACTTTAACCTATGGGAAGCTTTGAACCCAGTACAGAAAACACCTGATAATTACACTATGTATTTCTGCTATTTACTATAATATATATATATATATATATATATATATATATATATATATATAACCCATATCGGCATGGAAAACAGACATTAAATGTTGATGATATATCTTGCAACTAGCATGGAGCTATCCCAACAACTTGGGCTACACTTCAGTTTCCTATTCTGGCCTGTTTTAACCCTTTAGTGTTTGCATTATTCTGCCAAAATTAATGCTTTTTCATCTACATTGTTTTGAACTCATCATACATTATCTTGTAGCTATGAGATTTTGATGAGGTAGCTGTTAATGTTTAAAACAATATTGTAGGGTTGGTGTGAGAGACCAGATCTGGCCAGTTTGAACATAAAACAGGCAAAATACTTTTGGTCGGATATGGCAGGTTTAAATGCTAAAGGGATGTCTACATTTCCATTAAAGATATATGAAGTGCCACCAGCTAAGACTAATTTAATAACAGATTGTGTTTAAATTTCCTCTAAAATCATTTTCTGTTTGTTTTTCGTTGTCTTTTCTGCCTATTTTCATGCATAAATTCAAAGCTGAAAATTTCACAATATCAAGTCAACATTTCCTGACTTCAGATTAGATCTTTCCCATCTTAAGCCAGCTTTCCTGTTTCAAACTTGCAACTACAGATATTTTCTTGGTAATCTTCATGTTTCCTGAACTGCAACCCAAATTTTGTGGATTTCATTTATGCATTATTTTTAATCCCTGTTTTTGATTTGATTTGTTTTTTCTTTTTATAATTTTTACTAATGAAGTATTAAAGATGTCTAAACTATAAACACATAAATAAATTTTCTTTTACATCTGAAGTAAATTTATTTGATTTTTTTTTTTTACCCCCTAAATGGAAAACTTTTATTTAAGAAATGGGCTCATTATTAATGTTGTATTCAAAACATTGATTTTTAATACATTCTAAAACATTAAAAAATGAGTGTGTTTGTGAAAATGCATAACTGTACTTGTACTACAACTGTCTTGGTATCAACATATCATCATATTAGGTTGGTGCATAATTATTGCTGCTTTTTTTCAACAAATTTTATTCAATAAAAACATTTTTAAATGATGGTCTAACCGTCTGCCAAGCAATAATTGAAGTAGACGATGAATATTCTCCGGAATAATCATTTAAAGATGTTTTTGTTACATGTTATTTTTTGTTGAATAAAATTTGATGAAAAACTGCCGCAATAATTATGCACCAACCCCATAGATTGTATCTCTTACCAAACTGGTTCGACAAGATGTGTATAAATAAGTGAAATAGTTACAGCTTCAAAGGATTTATTCTTAAATAAAAGTTCCCTTGAGTTATATTTCAAAGGTTCAAGGGAGAATAGTAATGGTGATGGGGTTAGGGTCTTTTTGGTATTTTCTGCACTGGTTTGCATATTTGATTATTGCTTATTATTTCAGCTGGGATGCCCAGAAGGCAAACCATGAACTAATTGGAACCTATTTTCTCTGGCAACCTTATTAGTGTGCATGGTAGTTGGTAAGTTTAGTGGCTCATAAATCATAAAGGGGAGAGATTTATGGGCACATTCCACCTGTGTCTTCAATGCAAACTAGTCTTTGCTGAACAAGCAGTATCAGATGTTATATTTTGGAGACATCTACATCCAAACTGACAACAAAGACCACTCAACAGCAGTGCTCTAAGCAGAGACATGTAACCTGAAATTGAAGAACTACTGAAGAAGCTAATGGGGATCTGCCCTGGCCTTTTATGCATTGTTTCCAACCAATCTGAAACTGTCTCTGGTTCTTACAAAGTTGTTGTTGGCACTCCGTCGCTTTCGACGTCAAAGGTTCCAGTTGATCCAATCAACGGAACAGCATGCTCGTGAAATTAACGTGCAAGTGGCTGAGCACTCCACAGACACGTGTACCCTTCATGTAGTTCTCGGGGATATTCAGTGTGACAAGGCTGACCCTTTGAATTACAGGTACAACAGAAACAGAAAGTAAGAGTGAGAGAAAGTTGTGGTGGAAGAGTACAGTAGGGTTCGCCACCATCCCCTGCCGGAGCCTTGTGGAGCTTTAGGTGTTTTCGCTCAATAAACACTCACAACGCCGGGTCTGGGAATCGAAACCGCAATCCTATGACCACGAGTCCACTGCCCTAACCACTGGGCCATTGCGCCTCCACTCTTACAAAGTATTCTCATTTTAAAATGCTTTTATTTAAATTAGAACTTTCCATCATAATTCTATGCAAGATTCATATCCATAAATTATCTTCAAAGCATTAAATAATGAATAAAATTTTACTAGATAATTCCAGATTTCTCATTATTTTCAAAATTAATTGAAATGTAAAAAGTTTATTTGATAAGAAATGTAGTTACAAAAGAGTTAAAACAAAACTTATTTCTGTGTACATGTCAAGACCGAACTTCTCGAAGCTTATAACAACTTTTAAATTTATTTAAAGTAGTCATGGCGGTTTCTTTTTTTTTTTTTTTTTTTTTTGCATATTGGTAATCTCCGACATCTAAAAACTAAGCATCCGAAGAAATTTTTTCAATAAAATGCATTTTGCAAGGTGTGGTTGGGAAATTGCAGTAGCCCCGTTGAGTTAATAAAGATTGGTGTTTACGTTTGACACTACAGCTGTAGTGCCCTGTAGTCGTAATAACAAAGGGTGACTTTAATCTAAATAAGAAAATCTCTCAGACTGTTGCCATCGTTACTAACAAATTAATGTAAACACAGATGCACACAACGCCACCTGTGGTATAGCAGTGAACTATACCAATGTGACTCCAGGAATTTCAAGTTCCCGCTGATAATTTATCCGGACGAAGTAATGTACTGAACAATCAGTTAGCGGGAAATTGACAGTGAACTTGTATGTGTATTCATGGGTAAAACGCTTAATGGTATTTCCCCTGTCTTTACGTTCCGAGTTCAAATTCCGCCGAAATCGAATTTGCCTTGGACCTTTTACAAATGTCATGTAAAGGTCCTTGGACGCTTCCATCAGAGATGTCTGGGATACATTCTGAATGTTGGCTGGACCTTAAAATCTCCAGATACACAGATCCTGAGGAAAACCGATATCCTGAGTATTGAGGTGATGGTGCACAAACACCGGTTACGTTGGACTGGACACCTTGTTAGAATGAATGATAACAGGATCCCTAAACAGATGCTATATGGGGAACTTGTTAGTGGAAAGCAACACCGGCAGAAGCCAAGACTGCCATTTTAGGTCTGTGTGAATGCTTCATTAAAGACCTGAAAAATGTGGGAGGCTGACTGGAAGGCTAGGCTTGTCATCGCCACGGATGGAGGAAACAGGTAAATGAGGGAGTCGACACCTTTAAAAGAGCACGTATTCTTCATGAAGAATTTAAGCATGCTGCTCGAAAATGCACTGCTAGTGTAATGTATGGGGAAAGCTTGGTCTGCAATGTTTGCAGTCGTGTATGTTTGTCAAGAGCAGGGCTCGTTAGTCACAAACGGAGCCGCAAGTGTAAAGTATAAGGTAGTCTTGAGTGCACAATGTTGCTAAAGGTCAGTGATAGTTTTCCTCGGTCACGAATGGACGGCCATTGTCATCGTATATGCGTTTCTATGTGTACACACACACACATGCGGGCGTCTATCAAGTTCACTCACAGGGTATCGATCAACTTGGGGTTATTGCGGAAGATACTTGCCTAAGGCAGCATATAATAGGACTGAACACGAAACCAAATGTTTGGAACGCGGACTTACTTCACCACACAGCCATTCCTATTAACCTCTCCAGCATTAGATATTGCCCTTTAATCACACTATTGCAAAATATGTACACAATATCCAGTTTTATTTTGATAGATGGATCCAAAGGAAATCCGAGCAAAAAGAAAAAAACATTTCAATCGATAAACAATTGTAAACGATGTTACAAAACATAAACTGTTTTTTTTTTTCCTTTTTATATGATAGCCGCAAGGCCTCCGGAGTTATTTCCCATTGACTGAAAGGCGACCTTGATTGAGTCCAGGCGAGAATGAACCATGTGAAATAGCAAATCTTTTACAAATCCCATCAAAATCAATTTGAAACAATAAAAACACGGCGATCTTTCGGTAATAGATCCCATAACTTCTGGTTGTTGTGCGCACGCATACTGATTACATTATCGTATAGTGTGTTTGAAACCACGTGAGTTTATTTCATTTTCTGCATAACATCGGCGATTTCCGTAAGTCGGCGTAAAAGCGAAAGAGATAGGGAGAGCGCGATTTGATCAGGAAAAATCTTTTGAAGTTGGCATGTGTCAGTGTGTGTTTGTTGGGGCGTGCGAGACAGAAAGTGTGGTGTGTATGTGAAGTTCTTTCGCTTTTACGCCAACTTCAAAAGACCCTCTTTTCCCTCCAACTCCTTATGTAAAAAAAATTTTTAATTTTTTTACGGAAATCGCCGATGTTGTTCAGAAAAATAAATACACGCACGTGATTTTAAACACTATGCTATGATGTAATCAAGTATGCGTGCGCACAACGACCGGAAGTTATGGATTCTAGTACCGAAAGATCACCAAAAACACATTGAATTATAATGTCCTTAATCAAAAACAGAAGAGATGACCACGGTTGGAACGTCTATGATCAGAAATTTATTCGCTTCATAACTTTCATACGTTCAATGGAGCCGAGTTACTACAGGGGTTACCTCCCTTCCACTGTAAATCTAGCAATGAACTTCAGTGATGTTGTGAATGACGATTCTAATGACTGCTTTGAACGAAAGACTTAAAATTTAAATTTCAAAATATTTCTTTATTCTAATTTCTTTCTGTATTAATACTAAGAATATAAATTTATTATACACATCCTCAGCTTACATAAACCATATAACAATATAACGTTAATACGTTTAAAGAAACAGAGTTGTTACACGGATTACCTCCCTTGCACTATAAATCAAAAACATGTATCTAATGTTGGGACGATATGAATGGTGAGCCCCACAGCATTCCCTGATAAATAGAGTTCCAGTCGTAACCAACTAGTCTTCTTCTATTCTTGTTTCCGTAAGTTTTGAATTAAAATCTTCCACCAAACCTTAGTCGCAATTTATGTTCCTAATACTAGCTGAATGATAACGAAGTTATTTTACTAAATTCTTTGTTATATTTAAAGTAATTGAAAGAAACACAGAGCATCTCAACAGAAATATGGTAACAAAAGGGTTAAGAAAAGATACGTGTGCCTACACACACACAAATATGTATATCTATCCCTGTATTTATTTACCATAGTTATTTATCATATATATATATATATATATATATACACACATACTCTTTTACTTGTTTCAGTCATTTGACTGCGGCCATGCTGGAGCACCACCATTTTTTAGTCGAGTAAATCGACCCCAGGACTTATTCTTTGTAAGCCTAGTGCTTATTCTATCGGTCTATTTAGCCGAACCGCTAAGTTACGGAGACGTAAACACACCAGCATCGGTTGTCAAGCGATGTTGGGGGGATAAACACACACACACAAACATATACACACACATACATATATACATATATACGACGGGCTTCTTTCAGTTTCCATCTACCAAATCCACTCACAAGGCTTTGGTCGGCCCAAGGCTATAGAAGTCACTTGCCCAAGGTGCCACGCAGTAGGACTGAGCCCCGAACCATGTGGTTGGTAAGCAAGCTACTTACCACACAGCCACTCCTACACCTACATATATATATTATTATTATTAAAGTATTCTAGGGGGGAGGGGGTTCTGTTATTTTCTTTTACAAAATATGAAATGGGGTGTTTGTAAAATGTAATTTAGTGAAAGGGGACACACACTGAGCTACAAACAGCTGAGAAACACTGGGGTACAGTGTTAACAAAGGCAAGTTCTAATTTTTCATTTCCTGAAACTACTACTTAAAATGCTAGACTTCCTCACCTACCATAGCACTCCAATTATTTCAATTTTGCCATCTTTAATCCTTCAACTGTAGTTTTCACTAACAATGCTGAAAAGTTTACAGCAATTTGCTCCAAACTATATTCACTTATTCATTCACTGGTTTCAGTCATTGGAAAGCAGCCATGCTAAGACTTTAGTCAGTCCTTAAAGTCTGGAATTTATTTTATTCATATCTGTTTGTTTAACCACCGTGTTAGAGGACAGAAATGGAAAAATGCACAAACATACATACATACACATAATTCTTTTTTGGAATATTTTGGAGTACGAAAATCCCTTTTGGATAGCAAAAGTCAAAGGCTAGCTGTAAGATCTGAATTAATATCTTCACATTGAGTCCACTCTGTGGAGTGGTTAGTGTTAGGAAGGGCATCCAGCCGTAAAATCCCTGCTAAAACAGATACAGTAGCCTAGGGTAGTTTTTCTACCTGGCCAGTTCCTGTCAGCTATCCTGCCCATGCATGCATGGAAGATGGACATTAAATGATGATGATGGTGATGCTATTATATTTCTTTTAAGCTTTATGTGTGTGCTTCAAGATTTACTATTTCAAAAAACGATTATAGCACACTTTCTTGAACATTTATAAAATTCTTGACATCAGTACACACACATACATTATTATCGTTTTAATGCGTACTTGTCCATGCTTGCATAAATCAGATGAAATTCACTGAGCCTGAGTTTACTAGTTGGGTACCCATCCTGTCACCAACCATTACTTGCTTCTAAGCAAGGTAATGTTACACTCAACTGTCAAGCAACAAAATTCCCGTGCATAATTACAAGCTTATTGGAATCTTATTAAGTTTCTTTCAACCATTTGAAGTTTTTCAAATTTCCACCAAATTATTTTATCAATTTCTAGAAAGAAAACTAATGCAATTTTTGTCAAGGGAACACATTATTGTAGGGATATTCCCCAATGATCCCTTGTGGTTGAGCATCAAATTGCACTTGGAACATATAATAAATGCAGAGTCCCAAACAACCACAACAGTGAAACATACGTCGGAACAAATTATATGAACTTGTGTTTATTGTAATTTCCCCCTCAAATCATAGAGATATATTCTCTCTGTATTCTGCAAAATGCACACATACTACAACATATCAAATTTGTGAACTACATTGCTGTTTAGAAATAATACATTTCTAAATCTCTCAGAGAGATTTATGCAGTAGTGATACAATGAAGTAGTTGTATGCTGTCAACTTAATGTGACAGTCCCCTGAAGGGAATAACACTACTGTTGGTTAGACCGAGGAAGCTGCACCGCTTCCTGTTGGCCTCGACACATTTCCTGTGTCCTTATGACGAGCAAAGACTCAGAAACATGTCTCTGGATGCAGGCTTAGCTGGGTAGAGGTGCTTGTCTCCCCCTTGTAAACATAAGGACACAGGAAATGTGTCAAGACCGACAGGAAGTGGTGCAGCTTCCTAGGTCTAACCAACAGTAGTATTATTCCCTTCAGGGGACTGTCACATTAAGTTGACAGCATACAACTACTACATTGTTGTTGTTTCATGAAAGACGAAGACACTAGAGTAACTAGAACTAGGTTCTCTCTACATGGTGCAACGATTCCAACTTTGAGGCTACACATCAAGTAAAATCTCTTACAATAGAAAGATGAAGCATTCTGAATGGATTTCTACAGCTTTTACAACAATTCTTGTCTTTGTGGTTATTTTTTTATTTAGAGAGAGAAGGGCCAACTCTTGCAGTAACAACTTTTTAAGTTTTTGACATTTTTAAATTAAATTTTATTTTATTTAATTTTAATATAAAGGCACAGACGTCCCTGTGTGGTTAAGAAGCTTGCTTCCCAACCATGTGGTGTCAGGTTCAATCCCACTGCCTAGCACTTTGAGCAAGCTTCTTATAATACAGCTTGTGAAAAACCAAGTCTTGAGTGGATTTGGTAGATGGAAACAGTTGTTGATCCTTTATAAAACACAAAGACGACCCATATCAGAATAATACTCAAAAATCTAGTTAACAAATAAACATACAAATAAATAAAATGACAGCCACTACCTTATTGATAGATTTTGGCATATTTATTTTTTCTTTCCTAACTACAAGAATTCCCGCTCCTCAAAACATGAAAGTGATATCCATTTTCAACCAATGATATCTGAAGCCATCTTTTCTCCATTCAACATCCCAAATGAATCTCATCTATACAACTGCAACAAAAAAGAAAATTCCTTCACTTCCAAGAACTCCCTTCCTGCTCAATGTCAATAATAAAAAAATCAAACTGAACATCAACTATATCAACTTTAGAAATTCGTTGAGATCTGGAAAACTTCTTTTTTGACTAACTTATTTATTAAATAAGTTATTATTAATAATATTAATGATATTATTATTATTAATAATATTAATAATAAATATTTATTAATTTCTTGCTTCTGTACTTATACTCTGCCATGAATGTCCCCCTTTCTCTAGTTCCTTTTGTGTTGATCTACGCCACGAGTTCTTAGGCCTACCCCTCTTTCTATATCCATCCGGATTCCACTGTACAGCAAGAAATTAAAATAAGTTTTTCGAAACAAAACAAAAAACCGCAATTTAACCAAACCCCTCACTATTTCTAGCAAACAATGACCATTAAAATACTATTGTTTTCTTTTTCGTTCAAACTACAAACTTCTACCTCCAAATACACTTTGACGATATAACAGATTAGTCCTTAATAAGTCATTTATTTTATGGATTTATTTTATTGTTGCCACAGTGACAAAAACAGTCAACTTTGCTAAGACTTGAATGCAACTCAACTGATATTTCACACCGTCTACATCAATGAGATAAGATACATATGATATGGAGACGTCCATATGAATTATGATGACATTGATAGAGTAAGTGAAAGCAAATGACTTCATCAAGAAACAAGAAACTCAACCGACAGGATCATACCTTAGACCTTTTACTGCGATTATAGACAATAAATAATCAGCTTGTATAGCCCAGGCGCTTTAATACAGTCACAAACAAATAAGGTGAATACCTCTGATTCTTTAATGCAGTCATACGCAATAAATATATTAACAGGGAATAGATCTCTGACACTTTACTAGCAATCACGGACAATAAATAAGTTAAGTTGACATGTAGTAACATCTGGTCCTCGACTGCAATCACAGATGATAAATACGTTGCCAGAGACCATACACCTGGTTCTTTACTGCAATTAGCCGTAATAAATATAATAACTGAGAATAAAGCTCTTGTTCTTTACCGCAATCACGCACAACAAACTAATAATGAGTGTGTTGTTGGCACTCCGTCGCTTACGACGTCGAGGGTTCCAGTTGATCCGATCAACGGAACAGCATGCTCGTGAAATTAACGTGCAAGTGGCTGAGCACTCCACAGACACGCGTACCCTTAACGTAGTTCTAGGGGATATTCAGCGTGACACAGTGTGACAAGGCTGACCGTTTGAATTACAGGCACAACATAAAAGAAGTAAGAGTGAGAGAAATTTGTGGTGAAAGAATACAGCAGGGTTCGCCACCATCTCCTGCCGGAGCCTCGTAGAACTTTAGGTGTTTTCGCTCAATAAACACTCACAACGCCCGGTCTGGGAATCGAAACCGCGATCCTATGGCCGCGAGTCCGCTTGCTTTAACCACTGGGCCATTGCGCCTCCACTAATGAGTATACCTCAAGCTCTTTACTAGCAATTACAGACGACAGAAGATAAGTTGTCACAGGCCATATACCTCTGGCATTTAACTTACAGACACAGACAATAAACGAGACAAATACAATCGGACCGGAAGCAGGTAAAATTCTCCTCAACCGACACAGTTACCTCCCTTCATTCCCAACTAATGGTACTTTGTTAAACGCCAATAATTGAAGTCAATAATAATAATATATATACATACATGTACATATATACAAATATATTTATACACACACACACACACACACAGAACTATATATGTATCGGTATAAGTATGTATATATGTATTTATATTATTTGTATATAATTACCTACTTGTTTTGCTACGTTTCTACAATGGAAATTAATCCTGATGACTAAAATTCTACACCATGTTCATATTCCCTCCAAGATTCATCGGTTTTCTTCCTTCAAAAACTCTTATATTCTGCTCGATTTGGTCTTTCAAATGAAACTGAGGAAAAGAGAAATAACGGTAAGCAATCGGAACTTCCTCTGTTATTTTTGTTTATTTATTTATTTATTTATTTATTATAATAATTTTTTTTTTAATGTAGACATGATCGAAGTAACACGCAACATACGAAGTACTTTCTATTTATTTTCTCGGGACACCGAAGAGGTTTACGCTTTGTGTTATGTGTATAGATAGATAGACACATAGATAGATACATAGACAGTTAGATAGATAGATATGAGTGTATTTGTATATGTGGTGCTGTCTGGGCTCCAGGTCAGAGACGATTGAGCATTTCAACCATGACAAACCCTTCTTTTCTATCTTTTTTTAGTGTATCTTGGACTACGATTGTCCAGTGTGACTTTCCTTGTTGAGGACGATCGGGTACTATTTTAAGGGAATGTAGCTGCCATTTCTTTACTATTAGATCGACTGCAAGAAGGCTTCTCCGTTGGTTCGAACCATTCTGCGGGCCAAAACGAAAGAACGCCGTTCGATGTATGTTATGTAGGTACACGCACGTGTGTGTATGCAAGTAGACGTGTTTATTATATGTGAGTGTAACTATAAAGAATATATGTATATATATATATATAAAAATATATAGCCATTCCTTCGATATAACTCGACAAAATCAAAACATTATATATATATGTATATATATATAACCATCGTTATTATCGATTTAATATTCAATTTCCTATGCTTGTATAGATCAAAAGAAATTCATTGAAATTTTCTGTGGTCAGATGTTCTTCCTGTCGTCAATCCTTTTCCTTTTCCTGAGCAAGGTTACAATTTCCCCAAGACTGTGCATGTTTCCTTAAAAAAATTGCTAACACCGTCTGTATGGTGGTGGTGTTTGTTTACGGACATTCGCGCACGCGCGCGCGCACATACTGTGGACGATATTTCGTTTTTCAGTTTCCTTCTACCAGCTTCATTTACAAGGCTTTGATCGTCCCATAGCTATAGTTAAAGAAGAGACACTTGCCCAAAGTGCCTTGAACTTCTTAATCACACAGCCACGTGTGTATATACACACACATATTTGTCGTTGTTATTGTAGTCTAACTCTGGTTACCCTTGATCAAGCGGACCTATGTTCAGAGGCATTCCAGACACGACCCCCACAACCCTCCTATCTTTTTAGGCTTGTCTTGGAATATCTTGTCCAACTTGTTCTCTTTTTCAGGACAATGCAGTGCTATGTAAGTGGGGATTTAGTGACTAATTCTTGAGTGTCAAGTAGACTACTAAATGCCTCCCCACTTTATATAGTTGTGTGTGTGTATATATATATATATATATATATATATATATATATATAGTGGTTGGCGTTAGGATGGGCATCCAGCTGTAGAAACTCTGCCAAATTTAGATTGGAGCCTGGTGTTGCCATCCGGTTTCACCAGTCCTCAGTGAAGTCGTCCAACCCATGCTAGCATGGAATGCGGACGTTAAACGATGATGATGATGTGTGTGTAGACCACTCTGCCGAGTGATTGGTGTTAGGGAGGGCATCCAGCCATAAAATCCCTGCATATATGGGTACAGGACGTCACCAACGGTTCAAACAACATGAAATACGTAAACGAGAAAAAAATGGAGAACAGGACAAGTAAACACAGAGAAAGAACCCTTCATCGGTTGTCGGCTGTCTATCTGTTCTTCATTTTGAGCATTCAATGACAACTTTATGAGTCTTCAAAGACTGTTGCTCCCATAAATTCTAAAATTGAATTTAGGGCTTGAAATGAGAAGTAGATAGACAGCCGACAACTGATGAAGGGTCCTTTTTCTGTGTTTACTTGTCCTCTTCTCAAGCTTTTTCTTGTTTACATATTTAATTCGTTTGTTGGTGATGTGATGATGTATTTTTGGCCAGGAAGTTATTAAAGGAAGAAGTAGCAGATGTACTGTTGGGGATGGTAATGGAGGTGATGCTAGCAACTATGGGTAGGATTGGGGGTCTTTTTCTTAGCCAAACTGCAAGGGCAGTGAAATGTCACCAAGCTTATCCAAAAGCAGAAATACAAATGCCCACACTACCCAGCATGCCCAGAGGCAAATACATGCACACTGAATGCTGATGGTGAGGGTACTGGTGAATACATACATATACACACACACACACATTCAGAAAAGCAAATATATAATCATATATGCTTATGAACTTGTTCATACATGCAGTGCTTGATATCAGTTCAGATTAAGGTGAGGCAAGACCTTCGTACATTGGGCCTCACCGAGGCGATGACTACTGACCGAGACCTTTGGAAGTGTGCTGTGCGTGAGAAGACCCGGCAAGCCAAGTAAGATCGTTGCCAGTGCCCCTGGACTGCTCTTGTGCGGGTGGCACATAAGATGCACCATTTTGAGCGTGGCCGTTGCCAGTACCACCTGACTGGCTCCCGTAGGATTTTCGAGCGAGATCGTTGCCAGTACCCCTGGACTGGCTTGTGCGGGTGGCACATAAAAGACACCATTTCGAGCGTGGCCGTTGCCAGTATCGCCTGACTGGCCTTCGTGCAGGTGACACGTAAAAGCACCTACTACACTCTCTGAGTGGTTGGCGTTAGGAAGGGCATCCAGCTGTAGAAACTCTGCCAAATTTAGATTGGAGCCTGGTGTTGCCATCCGGTTTCACCAGTCCTCAGTCAAATCGTCCAACCCATGCTAACATGGAAAGCGGACGTTAAACGATGATGATGATGATGATGATGATTAACTATCTGTCTGTCTGTCTGTCTACCCATTCATTCATCCATCAATACAGTCATTCAGTCGATCAGTCGATGAATCAGTGTAACCAAATATCTATCTGACTGAATATCTGTGTCTTTCTGTCTAATCATTCTGCTTGTCTATCTTTCTACCTAACAATCTCTGTTGAACTACTTATCCTCTCATCCATCCATCCATCAGTCTATCTGTGTGTCTGCCACTTGCTTGCCTTGCTCAGAAGTCAGTGATGCAAGCAATTGTTGTGTCACTGGACTTGGAGCTGGTAAAAATGTGCTTTCCTATAAAATGTTATATAATAAATTAGAAATAATACATTTCTAAATCTCTCAGAGAGACTTAAGCAGTAGTGATGCGATAAAGTAGTTGTATACTGCCAACTTAACGTGACAGTCCCAATAAGGGAATATACTACTGCTGTTTAGCCCTGTCATGCTACTTCAGTCTGATGACGAGCAAAGACTCAGAAACATGTCCCTGAATGCTGGCTAGGCTGGGTGGAGGAGTTTGTCTCCCCCTCGCAAACATAAGGACACAGGAAATGTGTCAAGGCCGACAGGAAGTGGTCCAGCTTCCTAGGGCTAAATAGCAGTAGTATGATTCCCTTATTGGGACTGTCACGTTAAGTTGGCAGAATACAACTACGTTATATAATGAGTTATACTAATTTGACTAAACAGATGTTGAGGGCTCTAGCAAAAGCAGTTTTGTTTCCAGGAACCAAATGATTGTAAATTTTGGATTTGGATTTAACACTTTTTCAATAGACTCAAGCTTTCTTTAATAAATTTTCTAAGGATAAACTCCTCAGCCTTTTTACAATATAATTTATATTTCATTTGATGTAACTATTCACATTACATTCATTCCAGCTATATACTCCAACAATGCTTTAATCTCAGAAAGTAGGGGTTACATATCTAATTATAGTTTTAAAGTGTCATTGTTTTAATTTGCTTTAGGTGTTCAGTCTTAGCTTTACTCCTAATGTTCTTTAGATTTTTGAACTGGTAACAAAGAGGTTCCTGATTTTCTTTTATAATATTTTTATAATCTATTACTTTTATGCTGTTTTATTTCAACTTTTTTTATTGTTTTTCAAATTTTGTCTTATGCTTTGTCTGCAACTTTTAAAATATCTACACCAACAGAGCTGTAGCCTTTAACTCTTTGACATTTGAGCTGCCCATATCCAGCAACTCAATTATTCTACCTCTTTTACGTTCAGTCTGGCCAGATTTGGCCTGTTGTACCCACCCCACAATGTCATTCTAAAAATAAACAATCACATCATTGAAATTTCAAAGCTATGAGGTAATGTATGATTGATTTAAGACAATGTGAACAAGTAAGCTTTATATTTGGCAGAGCAATCTGAATCGTAAGGGGTTATGCCCTAACTTTTAACTGGTATGGATACTAAAAGGTAACATGATGTTTCACATTGGACATATATGTTGTGAGCTTTCAATTAAGATAAGAAATATATGATTAATCTATGAACAGATAGAGGAGTCAGAATTGAAAATTTTGTATACCAACTCCACAGAACTGTAGTTCCTCATAACTTATTTCAGTCATTTGACTGCGGCCATGCTGGAGCACCGCCTTTAGTCGAGCAAATCGACCCCAGGACTTATTCTTTGTAAGCCTAGTACTTATTCTATCGGTCTCTTTTGCCGAACTGTTAAGTTACGGGGACATAAACACACCAGCATCGGTTGTCAAATGATGTTGGCGAGACAAACACAGACACACAAACACACACATATATATATATACACATATAAATATATACGACGGGCTTCTTTCAGTTTCCGTCTACTAAATCCACTTACAAGCCTTTGGTCGGCCCGAGGCTATAGTAGAAGACACTTGCCCAAGGTGCCACGCAGTGGGACTGAACCCGGAACCATGTGGTTGGTAAGCAAGCTACTTACCACACAGCCACTCCTGCGCCTATGATGTGAAAGTTTAGATGTTTTTTTGTTTCATGGGTTGCCAAGACAAGCTGTGAGTACATATATCTTACTTAATTAATCTGTCCATAAGCCTGTCAGTTTGTCCATCTGTCCATCATAGCCAAACTCTTAGGGTGTCAAAAATGAAACTATCAGCCAGTCTATCAAACTCTCTGTCTGTTCATTTACCTATTGCCTGGTGAATAGATTGTTCTGCTTGATAGACAGATGAATAGGCTATACAGCTTGAGAGATGTGATGACAGATGGGTAGTTCAGAGCTCACAGCTTCTCTTGGTCACCTGCATAGCTATCAATGTACACCTAACTTTTCATAAAGTTCTGTAGTGACAGACAGATTTATTTCAGTAAAATAGTAATTTTTGAAATGAACTAAACCTGGGACTATGTAGTTGGAAGCATATATATAGACATATATGCATAGTTAAAATAAACTTCTGTACCTGGTTTTTGTTGACATGTACAAAGCCTTTGACAGGGTCCCCCACTCCCTTATCTGATGGTCAATGCAGAAGCTAGGGATATACAAGTGGTTGGTGAGAGCTGTACAAGCCATGTACAGAGATGCTGTAATTTAAAACTGTCACACAATGTCAAGACAAAGGTATACACAAAGACTCACACACATGCACATGCAAACAGCTGGTTTCTTTCAGTTTCCATCTACCTGACCGACTCAGAAGGCTTTTGGTTGGCCTGGGCCTATAATAGAAGATACCCAAAATGATCCCAAGACAACATGGTTGGGAAACAAGTTTCGTAACCACACAACCACACCTGTGTCTAGGTCACACCTTCACCTATGTATGTATATATTTATGTGTGTGTACACATACATAAAGACCCCCTTTGGTCATGAATGACCATGGAATTGCATCTAGAATATTCCCCTCCGAGGTACAAGTCTCAGCAAGGTTGTTTATGGAAGGCCAGCAGTTGCCCATGCACACCGGCCTCCCCTCTCCACACCACTGATGTTATCCAAGGGAAAGCAAAGGGGCCGATACAGCTTGGCACCAGTGATGTTGCAACTCATTTCTACAGCTGAGTTAACTGGAGCAACGTGAAATAAAGTGTCTTGCTCAAGAACACAACACACAGCCTGGTTCAGGAATCAAACTCACTACCTCATGACTGTGAGCCCGGCACTCTACACACTCATATACAAGTATGTTTAAGTGATTAAGTTGTTTGCTTCACAAACATGAGGACTTTGATTCAATCCCACTGAATGGTACCTTGGAAGTCTTTTTATAACCTCTGTAGTTCATTGCTGTACTCACAAAGGCACCCACCACATGAGAATTGATATCTTAAAACTAAGGTGCCACATAAAGAAGCATTGGTATGGGTGCTGGTACCATTGTAAAAATCACTGGTAATGGTGCCACATAAAATGCATCCAGTACACTCAGGAAAGTGGTTGGCATTAGAAAGGGCACCCAACTGTAGAAACCAAGCCAAAACAGACTATGGAACCTGGTGCAACCTCTGGCCTGCTGATCTGCTCTACTAAAGTGTTATATGTGAAATTGGGTAGACAGAAACTATCTCGAAGCCCACTATGTCACACTGGTTCTGTCCAAGAATTACACCAAAGGTAAAAGTCTGTGGAATACTCAGCCACATACACAGAAAGCACTGAGTTAGTAGTTCAGTTTATTAAACAACTGAAATAGTCATCATTGAACTTAATAGAAGATTTAAGATAGTAGGGTGTAATCTGAGAGAGATTTGGCTGCTGTTTCTAGCAAATCGAATAACCATGTAGTAGTTCCATCATTGACTCTTTGCTTTTCAAATATCAGGGTGTTATATAACTTGATATTTTTGTCATTGTTAATTAGGTTCTCTCAACCCTGTTTGAGCAGACCATTGGCTCAAATGTAAACCAATGAAATACTTAGCAGAGGAACCACAATTCTTATAACCTCCACCCCCACCCCATCCCCACTACACTCTGTATTTCAGTCTTGCTCAAGCTTACTCAATATTCTGTCTTCCAGTCAAGTGGAGCATGTCATTCAGTATATGTGAACGTTTATGACTGAGGTGCGGGAGAAACAGGTGGTCTGAAACTTGAGTCAGTGCACCAAAGTTTTTCAAAGGCTTTTGTTTATTGTTGATGGTTACTATTGTTTGTTTGTTTTGTATTTTTGCCGTTTTCCATCCTTGTTTCATAGTTTCATAAATGGTTTTGCTTTGGGGGGAAGGGAAGGGGTTTTTTTGTTGTTGCTTTTTTTTTTTGCAGCTGGTTGCCTTTCTTGCTGATAAATCAATCAAATAAGTTAAATATCTCTGTTTAGGCAAACAAATGAACTGGAGCAAAGAGAATTATGACACCTTGTTTAACTCCTTTCATGTCAATCGATCTAAGTTCCCCCTCTCTTTGGGTTCTATGATACAGAACTCCCCATTCATAGTAAAATTTAAACCATAATAAAAGCATTAGAATCTTTTGTTAAAAAATATTCTGAAAACCAGCTTAATAATGAATAAATTAGTCATTTTGTGAATTATTTGTTGTATTTCATTATTTTAGAGTTTTTTTCTATTTTTTAACAGGCATCACCGTGTGGTTAAGATGCTTGCTATGCATCCAAATAACTTTAGTTCAGTTCCACTGCATGTCACTTTGGGCAGGTGTCTTCTACAAGAGCCCTAAGCTAACCAATGCCTTGTGAGTGAATTTGATAGATGGAAACTGTAAGGGAGCCTGTCCTGTGTGTGTGTGTGTGTTTGTCTTTATATTTCCATAACATAGCAGTTCAGCAAAAGAGACCAATTGAATAAGTACCAGACTTAAAAAATAAATATTGCGGTCAATCTGTTTAACTAAATCCTTCAACAGGGTGCCACAGCATGGCCACAGTCCAATGACTGAAACAGGTGAAAGATAAAACACATGAACAATGTATCATCATCATCATCATCATCATCGTTTAACGTCCGCTTTCCATGCTAGCATGGGTTGGACGATTTGACTGAGGACTGGTGAAACCGGATGGCAACACCAGGCTCCAGTCTGATTTGGCAGAGTTTCTACAGCTGGATGCCCTTCCTAACGCCAACCACTCAGAGAGTGTAGTGGGTGCTTTTACGTGTCACCCGCACGAAAACGGCCACGCTCGAAATGGTGTCTTTTATGTGCCACCCGCACAAGCCAGTCCAGGGGCACTGGCAACGATCTCGCTCGAAAATCCTACAGGAGCCAGTCAGGCGGTACTGGCAACGGCCACGCTCAAAATGGTGCATCTCATGTGCCACCCGCACAAGAACCAGTCCAGGGGCACTGGCAACGATCTTACTTGGCTTGCCGGGTCTTCTCACGCACAGCCCATTTCCAAAGGTCTCGGTCCGTAGTCATCGCCTCGGTGAGGCCCAATGTACGAAGGTCTTGCCTCACCACCTCAGCCCAGGTCTTCCTGGGCCTACCTCTTCCACGGGTTCCCTCAACTGTTAGGGTGTGGCACTTTTTCACGCAGCTATCCTCCTCCATTCTCACCACATGTCCATACCAGTGCAATCGTCTCTCTTGCACGCCACAACTGATGCTTCTAATGTTCAGCTTTTCTCTCAGGATACTTACACTCTGACGGGTATTCACATTGACATTACACATCCAACGGAGCATACTGGCTTCATTCCTTGCGAGCTTACGTATGTCCTCAGCAGTTACAGCCCATGTTTCACTGCCATGTAGCATGGTTGTTCGTACGCATGCGTCATACAGTCTGCCTTTTACTCTGAGTGAGAGTCCCTTTGTCGCCAGCAGGGGTAAGAGCTCTCTAAACTTTGCCCAGGCTATTCTTATTCTAGCAGCTACACTTTCAGCGCACCCACCCCCACTACTAACTTGGTCGCCCAGATAGCGGAAGCTATCGACTACCTCTAGTTTTTCACCCTGGAATGAGATAGAAGTTGTTTCCTGTTTGTTTGCAGTCTTTATTGCACCTGAGCATCTGCCACAAACAAAAACTAACTTGCTAGTTAACCTGCCTTTGATGTTGCTGCACCTCTTATGTGTCCATAGCTTGCACCGGGTACATCTTATAGAGTTACTACCTACTCCTTTTCTACATACTGAGCAGGGCCATCTACCTGAAGGGGTTTGTGTTTTATCTACCTTCCTACTTATTAGGATTTTGGTTTTAGCTAGGTTGACTCTAAGGCCCTTCAATTCTAGACCTTGCTTCCACACCTGAAACTTCTCCTCTAGTTCTGATAGTGACTCCGCAATTAGGGCAAGGTCATCAGCATAGAGGAGCTCCCAGGGGCAACCTGTCTTGAACTCCTCTGTGATTGCCTGGAGGACTATGGTAAATAATAGGGGGCTGAGGACGGAACCTTGGTGGACCCCTACCTCTACCCGGAATTCATTGCTGTACTCATTTCCAACCCTTAGAAATATGATCATGAAAAGAGTTGAAGGCATGCAAAGTAATCCAGCACCCACTCACACACACCACTGGGTTATAATGTCAGTGAAACTGCTCTGCTGTGATGATGTGAGATCCTTATTCTTCTACTGAAGGTGAATGAATATTATGCCATGTGAGGAAGATAGCATTTGAACTTTTTATATTTACATTTTGGCGTTAGGAAGGGCATCCAGCTTTAGAAACTCTGCCAAATCAGATTGGAGCCTGGTGTAGCCATCTGGTTTCACCAGTCCTCAGTCAAATCGTCCAACCCATGCTAGCATGGAAAGCGGACGTTAAACGATGATGATGATGATGATTGATTAATTAATACAGTTAGATATTGTACTCTGGTTTCTTTACTGTTTACTAATTCACTGAGTATCATTCTTTTCATATGCAATAACAAAAGCTTTTCTTTCTTACAGGATCTCCGTAGATCAACTCACACCAATTCATGACAGAAACAAGTTTCTGTGACATATATATTGAAGACCCTGTTAACATTTGGTACCTTGTACATGAGTTATCTCCATGGTAACTGATATACACTTATATCATTTCTCTTCAACTGTTGCCATGGTACCTAATACAGGGATTTGTAAGTGGTTCATATTTTTCATCAGCTACTCTATTACTTCTCAAGAAAGAGAAGCTTTGTTGTGATTTCGAACTAGGTTTACTAGATCACATCATGGATAGTACAGACCAGAATGCATCGGTCGAATGGCCACCTATATTGAACTTTGTAAACAATACTGCAGGTACAAAGGAACTCCCTTTTCTTGCAAATGGAAACCCAAGCATGTCTGCAATTACAGACATTACAGCTTCAAAAAAATATACCTGTAACTATTGTTCAAAGTCATTCTCTCGCAATGGCCACTTGGTGATGCACCGTCGTATTCACACAGGTGAACGCCCTTATGTTTGCCAACAGTGTCACAAAGCCTTCACTCAATCCAGTGCTCTCTATCGCCATATGAAAATCTGTACTAAAGTGCCAAACAAAGACAGCCTGGAGTTATCAGCTAACGTGAAAATGCTAGAAACTTCTATTGCAGCAGCAGAAAAACACTATGCAATGCTATCTGCTTCAGAAAGTGCGTTTACATCACTTGGAACACTTTCAAATGATAATATTGAAACACATGATGACATAATGTTTGTTTGTTGTAATAAAACATTTAAAGATTCTTCTGATTACAACAAGCACATAGCTGGTCACAGTGACCCGTCTCACTCTGAATTATTGAGCCTGTTACCAAACAACAACAGCCATGTCAATGATATGATGAAAGACGTTACTACTATAGATAAAATAGGAAAGAAACAAAGCCAGTTCCACAATAAGACAAACACGTCTATAAATGGTAAAAAGCAGTCGTCAACCAAAGAAAATTTGAATATCTTGTCAAGTTCTGAGTCACAGTATCAAATAATTGTTCATGATAATCAGCCAGAGGTGACAAAAGATAGTCTTGACCAAAACAAGATCACCATCAATCTAACTGATAATCATATGGAATCTCCAAAGAACAACTTATGCTTTTCTCAAGCAAATAACCAACATGATCCCATATTTGATCCAATAACAATTGAACTAACTGACCAATCTCAAGATAGCACGTATGTCTGGGATAAAAATAATATGTCACCTGGTAACAGTTCTAATAAGCAGTTAAAAATTGACCAATCTCAGTTATCAGACATTGATAGTTTGGCTGAAAATCTCAGACTGTTGCGGGAGAAAACCGATGCAATTAGCAAAAAAACATTACCAAAAGACTGCTCTAACGATACATCCATTGCTATTTTTACTTCACAAGATTCTCTGTCTTCAGATCAGTTGCTTGCTTGTAATGGGGACAAATCTTGGAAGGACTCATCTAATTCTTTCTCAACTCAAATTCTGCCAAATAATGATTTGACAAGTAGTAAACATTTCAACCAGTTATCTCATCAAAGTGACAATGAAAAAATTGCAGAAAATGCTAACAAAGTTCAAAAAAATATAAATTCCAAGTTAAAATCTTCTGAATTAAAAGACTCTGTGAAAACCAAAATTCACCAACACTTAACTTGCCAGTTCTGCTCACGCCAATTTACACGTACTAGCCGTTTGACCCAGCATTTACGTACACATACAGGAGAAAGACCATTTAAATGTGATTTTTGTGGTAATGCATTTACACAATCAAGTGCACTTAATCGCCATCTAAAGACATGCAGTGTTGCTCAAAGCATTAATTCGAATATTCAATGGGACACTACTGCACAATATCACCTTACCTCTGACTTAACCCTTGGCAGTGACATTTCTTTCACATGTCAATTCTGTGGTGATAATTTTCAACAAGTGTCTAAATATGACAGCCACTTAAAAGTGTGTCCAGCAGCACATAAAAGTCAATTAAAGCCTAATGAAGATGTTGTGAATGATGACTTTGATATAGTTAATGATCACACTGATTCAGCCAAGAACAGCTTTGTAAAAACGCCATCCACCAAACTAAAAAGTGCTTCAACTTCCATGATTAAAAGTAAGACGCAAAGTTTCAAAGCTCCCATGCCTGAGTCTAGACAAGTAAAACATAGGGAAAAAAGTTTTAATACAAAAAATGATAGAACCTATCAGTGTAGCATTTGTTTAGTTGAGTTTGTATCATATCCTCATCTTAAAGTCCATATAAAGAAACACCATCGGGTTAATAATTTATCAAAGATTTCTCAGTTGCAGAGTCGAAATTCATCAACCACTAATTTAATGCGATCTTTTTCAGCAAGAAACAAACACATTACAAGATCTAAAACTTCAACTAAAAAATCCCCTAGTAAGTCTTCAAATCATAGAGAGTTCTTAAACAAAGTTAATTCGCTGATAATGAAAAAGAACTCTTCACATTCAACCAATAACTCTCAGTTTCAAACTGAGCATCCATTGACCAACTCTAACACCTGCAGATCAAATATTTCTCTGTTACCTGATAAAACTAGCAAGATATCAGAATCTCTTGACACCAAAGGAAAACCTACTGTTGCAATGGTAAACAAAGGAAATGTTTTTAACACACGCAGTAGTGTTGAAACCAAATCCAATTCGTCAACTAATTTAGTTTGTGATATTTGTTCCAAGCCTTTCCATTCCTCCATTGTGTATCAGATTCACAAAGCTTCACATTCCAGTGAGTCTAAAAAAAACTCCCATTCTCAAATAGACTCCAACACCAACAAATCCATTCATAATGAAGACGTCAACGTTTTAGAGCAAAGAGATCTTGTTAGTTCTAATTCTCGTGTTGCTGTGGAGACTGTAAATGAATTTGACATTCAGCGCAAAAGTTTCCCTTGCAGTTATTGCCCAAAGGAATTCTTCAAACAATCTCATCTGGAAACACACATCCGAATACACACAGGAGAGAAGCCATTCCAGTGTGAGAGTTGTGGTCGTGCCTTTTCACAATCTAGTGCTCGAAACAGACACACCAAAACTTGCCTACGAGTCAGATACCCGGAGTTAAATGCCTCCATTAAAACTACTGGGAATGCTGTTAGTGCAATGGAGCGCTCTGAAGTAATTAACTTGGACAGTAAAATCAGAGAGGACAGTATTGATCCTGACAACTTCACTTTTACCTGCTGTGGCCAAGTCTTCAGTAGTAGCAAAGAGCTGCGGAATCATGTTGAGTGCCACAGAAAAGGCAAAGATACAATCTCCTTGCAAGATAGTGAACTAAATGATGACATCCTGTACAATTCTCCATTGATGCTGGAAAACTTTCCTGATTCTCAGTTGCTCTCAAGACACATGAGAAAGAATTATATCAGGAAATATAAAAGTACCAAGCAGTTGAGTGGTAATGATATCAAGCAAGAAAAAAATAGCTTGGAATATTTTAGCAATGTTTTAGTTGCTAATCACAATACCTCTAATTGTTCTTCCAGTTCCAGTCTGTCAGTCAACTCAGCCAGACTTAGTTGTTCTACACAATCAAATTCAGCAGAAAATGAAGCAGTTTTAAATGCTTACAAGCTTCTCCATGGGACTCATACCTTAAATAATCTTGACCAGGCAAAATTTGATGGTACTTTGAACAGTTCATACTCTGAAGAACAGGAAAATATGATACTTGGGAGTGCTCTGCAAGTTGTGCACAATAATCTCCAAGAATGTTCTGGTGAGCTAAAAATTGATCAGATTGAAGAAGGTATCAGCTGTCAAGAAAATTCCATGATTGCATCTAATTCTAATGTAACAAAACCAACAGCTGTTGTTGAACTGACTAACCAACTAAGAGATGCAAATCATTTCCAAAGTTTGCAATCCAATGATTCTAGTATGTCACCTGAAATTCCTGAACCTAATGTCACTTTGACCTTAGGAAGTGACTTTAGAGACATGATTACAACTGATATTTCTCAGATTGCTGACTCTTCTGTAAACAGCAATACAGATGAACCTCCAAATTTCGAAGATAGCCATTTCCATACTTATTCACCAGAAACCCCACCATTTTCTTCCAGCTTTTATTCCACAACTGCAAAATCCAAGCCAGACAGTAAAGGTTGCACTGACATGACAATCAGTGATGCACCAGCAATTTACAGCAATAGCTCTAATGCAAGCCAGTTAAAAGATCAATACCATATGGATGATAATACTATAAGTAATTGTTCAATTGATTTTGAAAAAGTTTCAAGTCCTCAAGAACAGTGCAATGTCAATGTAACATTATCTGTTGCCGAGAAATCACTGACTTGTTCAAAATGCTCCAAAACATTTGAAAATTCTGGTACTTTTTATGAACACTCAAAGAACTGTGCAATGATATTGTCAGAATCCTGTATTGCTGACATTGTAGACAAGCAAGTGAATAATGATTTAGTAATTACCGGTCAGTTGGATTCAAACTCTACTGGGAGTAAAACAACTGGAGAAGCAACTAGTCCTCTACAGAATAAGTCAGATAATACCAAACTGTTTGAGAATTGGCAACTTTTATCTAGTTTATCTGACCAACATGATGATAAAAGTAAATGTTCTGATAATCTTAACTCTATGGACAGTTTAGGCAACACTTCTGCATGTGATATGCTTTCTTACTCTTCCAAAGCAGAAAATATTGACATTTCTGATCAAACTGATGGGCAGTGTAGCACTCTGTCAAATAACTTATCTAAACAGGAAATTACAACCAACAATAAAGATTCAGCTAGGAAATTGTCTTGTTCTTATTGTACTGCATCATTTACTTCATTGATGCTACTAGAAGAGCATGTCCTTCTCCACACAAGTAAAAAGCATTATGTTTGTTGGTTTTGTAAGGAAAACTATTATTCATCGTCTAAGTTTGAACAACATCTGAAACTATGTGGTTCTTCTACCACCTTTGCGAATTTGTCAGCTGAAAATATTTCCAACGACAGTACTAAAGGTAAAAGCTCTCATTTTGCTGACATCGTTTTGTGTACTCCACTGACTGTTGCAAACAACCGGTCTGACTGTGAAGGTATTAATGAAAATGGTTGCCAGGATAAAGTGCCTGAACAATCAGTAGTTTGTGATAGTTTAGAAAGGACACAAAATACTTCTAATGTTCAACCTTTGAAAGAAGAGTCGCTGTCAAAAGCAAGGACTGTAGGCAAATCTAGCAACAATAGTAGCACTTTTGCTCTGTACCACAACAAAGTAAATCTGGATGAGCATTTAGTTTTGAATAATATAACTACTAATAAACCGTTACTTGATGAGAAAACAGGAGAGAAAATTCTTAACCAGTCAGTTTCTCAGGAAAATATCAAATTGAAATCAGGGACTGAAACAAACAGTGATAGTAAGGATAACAGCAATGATGGTAGCTCTCAGCACTTAGACCAAATAGTGATTGATTTGAAAGAAGTTAATGGTGATCTATCTACATCTGATAAAAAGACTAATAAAGAGGGCACAGTTAGTTTCAATAAAGATGGTATGAATCTTACAAACAGTTGTAAGATGTTTGTTTGTTGCAACCAAACATTCATGGGAGATGATTTTAATGAGCATATGAAGAGTTTCCATATAAAAGACAATCACTCTACTGATATTGACAGTTCTGTAATACATTCAGAGGTACAACACTCCGAAAATATGCAAACGATCTCAAATGTTGTATTATCAGACTATCAAAGAACATCAAGTAAAAATGACAGAAAAACACTGCTTCATAATTCAGATAACATCATCTCCAAACCTAATCAGGCCTCTTCAAATGAAGAGAACCTGTCTGAAACTCGGCGCTATGTCTGTCAATATTGTAATCGTGGATTTTCACGGTCTGGTCATTTAATGCAACATCTTCGCACCCATACAGGAGAGAGGCCATACTCATGTCAGTACTGTATGAAAGCATTTACCCAGACTTCCGCTCTCAACAGGCACCTGAAAACATGTTGCCGAATTAAGTTACTAATGCTTCACAATATACAGACTCGAGCAAAAGAAGACGAAGGAGACCTAATCCAAATAGATTCAGACTTGGATAAAAATAAAAGTTCTTTATTGTCTGAGCAAAATGTAGCTGGAGAGGATTATCAATTAAATAGAGATTATACCCAGATGTCTGAGGTGAGATTTAATAGCATTGATAAAATCCCTTGTGAAGAAGGCAATGAAGGTATCATAAAATGTGAATACTGTAGCTGTGAGTACCTGAAACTTGATGACTTTATCAAACACCAGAAGGTATGTTCTTTTAAGATAAATTGCTCTCAAGTGGACTCTGGAAGCAAAAATTATACACAAGAGATTAATTTGTCTTCTAGGAATAATACCAGTCAGAACAATAGAAACCTTGAAAGTTGTGCTTCAAGCACAGTATACCGCCCAGACATTCAAATTAAAACAGAAATTGTTGATGCTACATACAATTGTCACTTTTGTGATGAGATATTTTCTGATAAGGGTGATGTAATTTCTCATTTAATGACTCATTCATTAGACATTAATCAGCAAAATATTGCCAACCAACAAATATTTTCTGATGATCAAGAGAATCTAGTCAATCCTGGTGAAGATATGTCTGCTACATTGATGAAAGAGAGTAACCACACTGACTCCTCTGATATCACCTCACCTACATTAGTGAAAAAGGAAAATACTTGTACATTTACATGTTGTGGTCAAATGTTTGTAGGCAATGATAGTTTTAACTTACATCTAGCTAGCCACCGATCTTTTAAAGATTGGAATGTTTCTGAACAGATCAGTTTTGATGAGAACAATTCTGAAATTAGACATCAGTCAACATTTCTGGATAATTCTTCCACAATCAAGAGAGAAGATAAAGATGATGAAGAGGAAAATTTTATCATTGAAGTCTCATCTAAAGATCCAGTCTCTAACAAAGAATCTCTCTTAGAATCTAGTTTATATAATAAGAAGTCTAAAGGTCTGAATAAAACAAATTCTGATGGTATTTGCCATCTTCAAGCTATGGAATCCAATTCACCAGATTTATTATTTAATCTAAAAAATTCTTCTGTTGCTTCTCAAGCTCTGGTTTCTATGGACAAAAGTAGAAAACTTGAAATTGAAAAGCAAATGTCTGCTATGAATGATTATGTTGTCTGGGAGGATTCCAGCAACAACTGGAACCAATGGAACATGGACTCATCTACAAATATTTCATCCACACCTTTATTCAAAAGATTTGCTTGTAAGTATTGTGAAAAGACTTTCACCCGTAGCGGTCATCTGATTATGCACCATCGTACTCACACAGGAGAACGACCATTTCGATGTAGTCATTGTCAGAAGGCCTTTACCCAGTCAAGTGCTCTCAACAGGCACAGAAAGACATGCAGTTTTGCTCGAGTAGCTCTGTCAGTGTCAGGGAATAAATGGCCTGAAACGACAGCAGCACTTGACTTGGATAAAACATCAGACCAATTCATATGTTGTGGTTTTGTCTTTGATAAAAGAGATGAGTTCTATTCGCATTATGTTGGTCATGGCATTTACATATGTGACTGCTGTGATATGACATTTAGTGATTTTGAACAGCTTCTTTCTCATTTGAAATTCAAACTGAGTGAATTAGAAACCTCTGCCATAACTCCAGCTGTTTCCCCCAGACAGTGTCTCCAGTGTCAGACTGTCTTTGCTGATTTAATTTCTTTACTAATACATATAAACTCTAATCATAAATCTACTTCCTTAGCAAAATCTCAGACAAGCTTAGTATCTAATCAGGACATTGTACCCAATTACAATGATGGGTCCATAACTTCAAAAAAATCTAAAGTATTCCAAATACCACTTAGCTCCAGTCGAACTGTATATTCTGCTCCTGAAATACAGTTGAAGATGTCAGACTCAGGTTCTACCAGTAAAACTGGTAATGTCAAAAGATTTCCTTTAATGAAGAGAGGAACTCTTCCAAACAAGTTGCATCCCTACAGCAAATCTCGGCAGAATAAGCAGGATCACAGTCGCTCGTTACAGTTTCAGCGAAGAAAATTTTCCAACTTTAATCTGGATGGAAAGACTTCTAACCCTGATACTTCCCAATTAGGGTTGGTTACGAAAAATTCTCTCAACCAGAATGTACGTAGAGTAATTAAAAAAGCTTTGAATAACATCAACAAATACAGGTTTTCGACTGACCGTATATTGTCTCCTTTCACGCGAAAATTCTATGCTCAAGCTGAAAGTCGTAGACATCATGCTTCAACATCTCCTTTCTCTGGTATCACCTTACCAGAAGACCAACATAATCAGCCTTTCATGATAGAAAATCCATCATTAAGAGAACATTCTAGTCAACCAGAAATATCCATTTTGAACTTTGAAAATCCATCAGAAAGTGATCAATGTTCTAAGCAGTATTCAATTGATAAATTGAAACAATTCTCAAATGAAATTACGATAAATTCAACTAATGATCCAGATTCAGGAGTTAATTCAAGGAGAGAACACAAATTTTCTAATTTAGTTGTTGAACAACCTCCAAAAATCACAATTCCAAATAATAACCTGGTTCCAGTTCTAAGTAAGGCACAAAGATTCGAAAAACAAACAATGCTAAAAAAGTCAATATCAAAACAAAATCCAGGAGAAAAATTTAATGCTAAGTCCAAGTATAGTTCTTTACAGACATCTTTAAAATCTAAGCAAGGCAGTACGACCACTCCTAGAAACAGTGAGTGTGCTACTGGCAAAACTAGAAACAAAGTTACCCAGTTGGATAAATCCTCTAACCCTGCAGTTGTTAATCCCACTACAAATAGTTCATTAAAGCAAAACTTATCTCGGTTTGTCTGCACTCATTGTAGAAAGGGTTTCACTCGTTCTAGTCACCTAAAAATGCATCTCAGGATCCACACTGGAGAACGTCCATTCAAATGTTCTGGTTGTGGTAAGCAATTCACACAAGTCAGCGCCCTTAACAGGCACCGCAAGACTTGCTTTCTAGTGATTCATAATACAAGTGTACTTCCTGAAGATAGGATAGTGAAAGATCCAGAAAAAACTCCTCAAAACCAGAACAGTCTCAAGGCCAATGCAACAACTTCTCTTTTCCAGTGTGTGCCAAGTAACAAGCAAGATTGTGTTGGAAATCGCATTTCAGAAACACATAAGAAGCCATCGAAAGCAGAAACAGTCTTTCCTAATGTGTCTAAACAGAAGTTGCACAGAGCTGAAAATCCCGATTTAGAACCAGAATATCTTACTAATGTCTCTAAAAAAACTGTCAACTTACTTGATGAAGAAACAAGTAGAACAGTGTCTGCTTTCACAAAGGAGAAAGAAGGCAGGCATAAGAAAACATCATCGCTCAACACTTCAACAACAATCAGCAATAAGATCAACCGCAAAAGGTTACATACAGGGATTGGAAGTAGACTGATGAAAAAACTAAAGCTGTCGAAACGAGGAAAGCTTCACTCGAGTTATGATCTTAATAGTGACTTGAATTGCCTTTCAAGAAGACAAGCAATTAATTCTTTGTTAGATGATCACCATAGTTTAAAGGAAAGAAACAAAAGTTTTTTAATGGATACGGCACCTTCTGTTAACAACCCAACAAGCTTTCCTCAAAGGAGTTACAAGAGAAAGCAATTGACCAAAACTCCTAGTGCAAAACCTTGCACGGATTCAGAACAAAACAATAGAGCTTGCAGTAGGGAAGTTACAGAAATGTCACCTCCGAAGAGGGTCAAAGAGGAGAACCAGTCTAATGCTAATGAGCTGTCTGAAGGATTTCCTCGCTGTGAAGAATGTAAAAACAATTCAAAAGAATTGTGCTCACACTTGTCAGAAAATCTATTTCTTTCCCAAGTGGATTCTGAAACTGATGATTGTTACATTAAAACTGAACCTCTTCCTTCTTCTAAACCTAATCCTTTAGATTCAGAAACAAATCCTCTTAGTCTTACTATTTCACAATCAAAAGCTTCAGCCAATGATGAAAGTGTTGACCACACAAATGAAAGCATGAAAAATTCTCTAAAAGGAGAAATTGTTCAAGATGGTGGATACTTGCAAGAGGAAATGGCTCTCACAAATTGCCTAGAGAGTACAGAGGGAACACATGATCAGCTAGGGAGTAATGTTGCACAAGAAGAAAGTAAGAGCCTTAAGTCTATTCCATCAGCAGCTGCACATTGTGTCCCTAAAAAGTCTAAGGTTGTTAATAAAAGAGGCAACAAAGTTGTTCAAGATGACACTTTCTCGCCTCAGTCAGACTCTTCACATTCAGCTGAAAGTCGTCGTTACTTTTGTGAATACTGTGATAAAGCCTTCTCGCGGTTTGGACATTTGGTTACCCATAGACGCACGCACACTGGAGAACGACCTTACCAATGCCGTTACTGCCAGCGAGCATTCACACAAACTAGTGCCCTTTACAGACACAGAAAAACATGCAGTTTCACTCCTGCACATCTTAAAACTATAGCGGCAACCGAAAGCAGTAAAGCTGCTAAAAGTAATGAGTTGTGATTTTTATGTTGATATACACACATACATACATACATACATACATGTATATATTATATATATATATATTTATTTGTATATATATATATATATATATATTTATTTATCTTTATTTCATGCATATGATATAGATTTTAAAATAAATTTTGTGGGTGAAAGTCTCACGGTAAATAAACAAAAAAAAAATAACATTTTTAACATGCAAGTCCAGTGGTATGATCACCTGGATGGTTGATGTCATTTAAACAATGTGGTTCTAAATACAATAAGAAAGTTTTGTATATTGGTGTTCTCTTTGAATTGTTGAAGGTAAACAGTTTGCGTCTTTTACTACTAAGTGTTAGTGCCATGGTTCATTTGGAAGTCAGTTACAAAATAACTGAGGAGAGATTTGCAGGGTCGTTTTGTATGTTGCTTACAACTAAGTCAATAGAAGTGAACAGGAACGAAAGAATATATTTATATTGCCTTTCTGATGGCATGTACGCATGATTTGCATATATGTTTGCGCATATGTGCATCTATTCAGCTACCAACAGAATTAAGTCCCTCTCTTCAGACATTTCCCGAAATGTAAGTGTACAAAGATATTATGGTTGTTAGTTTGTGGGTACAAAAATATCTATGTTTATATGTGTGTGCATGTATAATATATATATATATATATATATATATATCGTCGTTTAACGTCTGCTTTCCATGCTAGCATGGTTTTGACGATTTGACTGAGGACTGGTGGACCAGGAGGCGACATACATATATATATATATATATATATATATATATATATATATATATATATATATATATATATATATATATATATATATATATATACATATATATACATATATATATATACATATATATATATATATATATATATATATATACATATATATACATAGATATATAGATATATATATATATATATACATATATATACATATATATATATATATATATATATATATATATATATATATATATATATATATATATATACATTATATATATATATATATACACATATATATATATACATTATATATATATATATATATATATATATATATATATATATATATATATATATATATATATTATACATATATGTATGTGTATGTGTATGAAAATATATGTATGTATATATTATATTACATCTGTGAACAATCTGAAGGGTAGACTTAATCCACTGCCTGGTTTAACAGCACTATGTAGGGGTGGGAGGAGCTTTTAACAAAATTCGTGTTGTTGCAAGCAATCAAGCCAGGTATCTGGTTTAAGGATAAGTTCTTCTTTCCAGTCACAAAGTCCTTGAAAAGGGTCAGTGGTGCTATCTTTCTTTCTCTGACTAAGCTATTAAAAAAAAAAAAATGGCATTGTTGGTTACAGGTTTCCAATAGGACAATCATTGGTTCAATGCATTGATGATGGTATGAATATGAAGAGAATGTCTGTGCATCTCGTACAGAAGACATAGATCGGTTTGAAGCACCGATTTATCATTCCTTCCTCACTGATCTGTTTCTCTAACATTTATATGCATGTGCATGTGTGCACACAACATACACACGTGCATAAATGTATATATATATATATATATATATATATCATCATCATCATCATCACCGTTTAACGTCCGCTTTCCATGCTAGCATGGATTGGATGATTTGACAGAGGACTGGCAAACCAGAAGGCTGCACCAGGCTCCAATCTGATCTTGCTGTAGAAACTCTACCAGATCAGATTGGAGGCTGGTGCAGCCTTCTGGCTTGCCAGTCCTCTGTCAAATTGTCCAACCCATGCTAGCATGGAAAACGGACGTTAAACAGTGATGATATATATATACACACATGCACAGGAATATACGTTCTTATGTGCGTGTGTATATGTTAGAAGCTTCCAGTTTTCATCTTCTAATATCAATAACAAAGCTTTAGCTAGTCAACCCATGGATGTGGCAGAAGAAAGGCACTTAACTGTGGTGCCATGCAGCAGGATTACATCCGGAGCTAGCATATGGTTATGAAGTGAACTTCTTTACCACATTGCTATGCCTACACACACACAAAAGCAAAAATATATTTTTCTATTGATTTTCGACATATTTGCCTCTTTTTAGAACTCCTTTGCTCTGCTCTCCATTTATGCTGCCACCACATCAACCTTTGGAAGTTCAAATTCAATGTTTAACATATTTGTCTGTTCCACTTGTCATAATCTCACCAGTGTTAAAAATTAAATCCTGGGTCGAGACAAATAAGACTCATAGTCAGGGACATAGTTTACTGTGAAGCTGGAATACTTTCCTGACAAGGAAAGCTTATGTAACCACATCAGAGAGTGATCATCAGTAATGACAGAGAGAGTTTAGAGAAGAGTTGCTATTGTTTAACTAGAGTATAGTGACAGAAAAGGCTAGATTAGATAGTGGTCCTAGAAGCCATTCAAAACTGCAGTTAGGAAAGGCATTGCATTTGATGTGCCAATTCAAGCATTTCTTTTATGCAACTATTGCTGGACTTAGGGCCAGTTAAGCAGCTTTGAGTGTGGTTTGGTCAACTTTTGTCCACTAGATAAACTTAGACTGATAGGTGGTTTAGTAGGCAGAGTTTTGTGTTATTTGTTAACCCTTTCGATAGCAACCTGGCTGAAACCAGCTCTGGCTCTGTAGTGCAAATGTTTTGTTTTCATAAATTTTGAATTAAAATCATCCACTAAAACTTAGTCACAATTTATGTTCAAAGTACCAGCTGAATGATAACTAAGTTATTTTATTAAATTCTTTGTTATATCTAAAATAATTGAAACAAACACAGAGCATCTCGAAATAAATATGGTAACGAAAGGGTTAAGGATGTGTTGAGTGTTTTGCATATAAGTATGGAATGAAATTGAAACTTTATTGCTATTGATGATGGATAAAATGATACATATTTTATTGTTGAAACAGTCACATATCTTCTGTATCAGATTCCTGATTCATGTGGTGCTTTTATATAGTGGCCTGAATCCACATGATTTGTGGGGAGCAATATGTGGGTTAGTAATGTCAAAAATGGTGAGGTGGGGTTAATGTTTGAGGAGTGCATATGAGGGTGATGGGTCTATGTGATGCTGCTTCAATTCAGATTTAATTGAGCTTTGTGTTTTCATGATTTTTTCCTAATTTCTTGATGATTATGTGTATTTGGCAGTATTATGCAATCTGGTAGCATGTCAGCTGAGCTATCTCGACTCGCTGTTCTCATATGGGTCGCACATAATAAAGTAAATATATGTACCTCTACAATTAATACACATAGCTCTATAAATATTGTATAAATGGGTTAGCTGGCAAACCCATCTTTGATTGCAAGCATGGCTGTGTGATTAAGAAGTTCGTTTCCCAACTGCATGATTTCAGGTTCAGTCCCACTGTTTGGTACCTTGGGCAAGTGTCTTCTATTATAGCCCTGGGCCAACTATACCCTTGTGAAATTATTTAATAGACAGTAACTGAAAAAGGAGGCATTATATATATATATATATATATATATATAAATATATGTGTGTGTGTGTCTGTTTACATCTGCTTGCTTATTCAAAAGTTAAGTTGTTCATGCAATGTTCTGACAGCATTTCTTTTATCAGTAGATTGCCTGCTCGCTTTCTGCCTTCTAAGTCTGTGGAATAAGACATTCCTTATTTAAAAACAGGCAAAGGCAAGCATCAGGAAGGGCATCTGGCTATAAAACAATACCTCAATAATCTATTCGTCCAAACCATGCTAGAATGGAAAACTCGATGTGGCAGAATTCTGCATACATGGGACAATTTTCAAGTGGCAACTAATTGTCTACCATAGTTCTGTTGTTTGGATGCATTGTTAACGAAACCTGTATTTTATTCAGTGAAATACTCACGGGGAAGTGGGGACATAGGTAATTTGGTGAAAATGCTAAATAATTTTACTTCAAAATTTGAGAAAGAAAGAAAATAAAACAAATTTTTAATTTAAAATGTACCATGAAATATAAAATTGAGACCAGTAATTAAAATTCAATGTTTGGTACAGAAAAAATTCTATTTGGGTTTAACCTGCTAAAATAGATAAAAATTTGCAAATTGTTTTGTTTACAGTAGGAGGGTAGGTAAAAACCACTTCTACAAAGTGTCTCACCTGGTTGTATGCTGTGTTGCTCGCATAATCATTTCAGTATTGATAGCCTAGTCTACTTCACTATAATCATCATCATCATCATAGGTAGTATTTTGTTATTATTAAATTCTCTGTGGCTTAGTTAAGTAAAAAGACTGGTGTGAGAAAGATGATTGAAATCAGAGAACTGATTCAAATGCTTGCAACAGACTGGACACATAGTGTCTGGTGGTGGTGGTGTTAGACTTGCTGACAAACTATGCCTACCTCTCAAGAACAGGTATACTTCTCTAAAATCTACCATAAAGCAGATATACATGTCTTTTGCTAGAAGAACTATACAGTAGAATTGAACATATAACGATGCAATTGTGAAGTGAAACATGTGGCCATGCTTGCCTCAATAATTTTGGGGGAAATATATACTAATTTTGCAAGCATCATACTCTCTAACAACCATTTTATCTTGCAATACTGAATTTTAATCATCCTGAATATGTAACTAGAAGAGGGACAAACATATGGGTGCTTGTGATTATGTGAGGCTATAGTCAATGGATTTTGTTGCAGTTAGTTTTTTTATCCTACCTGGTTTTATATGCCCTGAGATCTTTGATGGTAACTGGAGTGCAAGAGTGCAAATTGATAAAGTATGTTGAATGTTGAGATTCCAGAGAATTTGTTCAAGTAGCCTGGCACAGATGATCCTCTATATCATCATATATATATATATATATATATATATATATATATGTATACATACATACATATACATATATACATACATATATATATATATACATACATAAATATATATATATATAGATATATATATACATATACATGTATGTATATACACATACATAGATACATACATCAATATAATTATACATACACACATGCGCACACACACATACATAAATACATGCTCATGTGTATATATATATATATATACATATATGTGTGTATGTATATATACATACATAAACATGTATATGTGTATATACATATATTTAAAAGTCATGGAATTAGTGAATGTATTTACTTTTGGATTTTTCTTTGTAGGGTGACGCCAAAAGTCTTTCAGGAGAATCCAATAATTTTGAATAAATGTTTATTTATAATATTCTTGCTCTCCCTAATCTAATAAGGGACAATTGTAAATATGTGTGCTTCAGAGGATTCAAAAAATTTAATTTAAATAAACACTTTTTTTTTTAACAAAAAAATTATGTTTTTGAAATATTTGCTTTTTTTTTACACTCAGATAATTTATTTTCTTCTTTCTTCCTTGTTTCTTATCTTCCATTGTAGGAGACACCACAGAGTATGAGAGGACTACTGAAAAATCGTGCTCATAACTCAAATTACAACCCTAATTAAAAACTGCACTCTTAATTTTAAGTCATTGGTTCTGTATGCTGAATGTCATATTGCTGATGTAAAAGATTATATTGGAAAATTCATTTCATCATTATCCCCATCGTTTTACAGTCCATTTTTGCATCGGTTAGATAGTATTCATTGAAGCAGATGTTTTTACAACAAAATGATGCCAGTCCTTGCCTATTTTCAAGCAAAGAAGTATTTCCCCATGTCTGGACATGTTTTCATGGAAACAAAGAACATCTATGTTAGGATACACAAAAACACTGTATATCTGTGTGGATGTGTGTGCATAGATACATGCATTCCTACATACGTACGTAATTCATACACGCATGCATGTATGCATACATACATACACACTCACTCACACACACACATCATACACTCCTATCCATACACTTTTTGCAACTTTGCACAGGTATCACCAAAATTTTGCCAGAATTTGATGCAGATTCTCTGCTCAACTTTCACTGTCATGGTCAATGCAATGATCACACACTACATACGTTCCTTCCCAGCACTGCTGCAAACAGTGAAAGTGAGCTAGAATGTTTAAACTTAGTGCACATGCACAGCAGAGTTCAATGTCAGTCTGTGCCACGTGGCTTCACTCTGCATGCTTTAGCTTTGTTACTATGGCAACAGTCCGGATACTTATTGATCGGACCACATATATATATATATATATATAAACAATATGAGTATATGCATATGTATGTACATACCTTCATCTACATGTACATATAGATACATATCTGGGCACATGACGTTGCAAAAGAACATGGACAAAATGATAAACAAGGTACAACAAACAAGCAGGCCACATAGAGAACATATCCTTCATCAGCTGCCACCATTAAAACACCAGCGTTTCGAAGAGTTGTAGCCATTTTTAACGCGGCTGTCCATTCAAGCGGACTCTACTGTGAGGAAAGAGGAGATGGTAGGGGTTCACTCCCCTGCTCACAATTTTATCAGATGCAGCTGTGCATCATTAACCAGCTAAAGGAGATGTCCTCTTGGAGTCAAAAAATCGCAGTGGAGTCCACTCGAATAGACAGCCATGTTGAAGTGGCTACAAATATTACTTGTCAGTACAACCATTGCATTGATCTCTTCGAGAGATTTTAGCACTAGCATTTTTGCTTGATACATACATATATATATACTTATTTATATCTATATGTATATATATACTTATATATATATATACATATAGATCTAATCGACTGGCCCCTCATCCAAAATTTCAGGCTTGGTGCCTTGAGTAGAAAAGAATTCCATGATTTCTTGGTTTACACATATAACAAATTGTACATTCATCATCATCATTTGAACATATACTTTTCCATATTTGCATCAATCAGACACAATTCATTGAGGCAAACTTTTTACAGTTCTATATTTGAGAGATGAGGAATTATGTACTTTATTTACATTTGATGGATATTTGTCCTCATCTTGTTTGTTGTTAACACAATGTTTTGGCTGATATACTTTCCCGCCTTCATCAGGTGTCTTGGGGAATTGAACTCTTAACCACTGCCTGGAATATAGTGTAGTGGTTTAGAGCGCGGGTTACTAACCCCAAGATTCCGAGTTCGATTCCAGGCAGTGACCTGAATAATAATAATAATTACATTAAAAAATACCTTAGGAACGAGAACCCAGGTTCGAAATTTCCCCAAGACACCTGATGAAGGCTGGAGAGTACATGAGTTGAAATGTTGTGTAAACAACAAACAAGATGAGGATAAATAGCCGTCAAATATAATAAGATTTTTTACAGTCAGATACGTTTCCTGTTGCCAACTCTAGCCTGTTTCCAATATCTCCCCAAGGCTAGACATGTTTTCATGGAAGATTGGAAATGTATGACACAGTTTGCATGATAGTGATTCACGCCAGCAACTATCAAGACAAGAACACAAAAATATGCTACAGATTTCTTTCAGTTTCTATATCGATCTACTCATAAGGCTTCTTTGTCAGCCCAGGGCTATAGCAGAAAACACTTGCCCAAGTCGCCATACAGAGGGACTGAAACTGAAATCATGGGGTTATGAAGCAAACTTTTTAACCACACAGCCTTTCCAGGTATTATAGATAAGCATTTTAAAAAATATAATTGTTTCTCCTATTGATTATACATGTTAATAAATAACACAACTACATAATGGTGACCCGAGATGTAATATAGCAAAAGAAACTTCTCAGCAATGAAAACTGTGAGATTTGTTAGAAATAGCAGTCAGGTGCCATAAGTCTCTTTTTGTGAATGTAAGTATTTCGTGCAAAACAGCATATTTTTCATCGTTTTCCCTATCATCAGTTCTGTTCAGGCATCATTCGTCTATTGTTAGTCTTCGTCATTATTCATGTCAGTCAATTACAAGTGTAATGCTAATGGTGCCTGGCATCTATAAGCTTGCCTTGCATGCTGGGTCATCATCATTTTGTGGTTGTTTGGATGTAGGCTGTGTTCTATGCTAGTTCGGGTATTCAAGGGTCACCATTTTATAGTGTGTCTGTCGTCGGAGTTTCCATTTTGTAGTTGTTTATTACGAGGTATTCGGAAGTCGACATTTTCTATTTATGCTTATTTTTATGTGTGCTAAGAAGTTTGCTTATGGGTTTAGTCCTGTGTGGCATCTGTAGTAAGTGTCTTCTATGGGCCTCGGGCTGACCAATGCCGTGTGAGTGGATTTGATTGACGGAAACTGAAAGAAGCCCGTCGTATGTATGTGTGTGTATCTCTCTCTCCCCGACCCACCCCGCTTGGTAAACTTCATTTGTCTACATCCCCGTAACTTAGCGGTTCGGCAAAAATAAACGATAGAATAAGAGGGTCGATTTGTTCGACCAAAACCTTTCAAGACGATGCTTCAACATAGCTGCAGTCCAATGCCTGAAATAAGTAACTGAAAAAATTTTAAAAAAAAGATAAATTATTGTAACTTCAATTAGTTTCTGAAAACGGTAAATTATTATTATTTTTTTTTTTTACTTTAAATTTTCACACAAAGGATAATTATCCTCTTTATACAAATATTCAATGAGGGTTGGTGAAACGATTCTTCAGGTGATCCCGTAGTTTTAGATGCACTACGTCTGAATAAAAGACGGGATTATCAATCACAAATGAAACGTCTTTCATAATAGATCTACTCAATCAAGGCTAAAACAAGATTTTATGGTATGATTTGAATAGAATTTGGCTGTTATTTCTAGCGGATCGATTGACTGAGTAGGTAGAGGCACCATCATCGTTGGCTAGAAATGTTTAGGTCAACCGTGATTGCTGTCACAAGGCCAAACAGATCCATACACATACAACAGCACACAAGCCAAGCAAACAACGTCGCCATGCAGCTTGAGTGAGCTCTCTAACATAAGAGTAGCGAACAGCCAACGACGTGCAAATGACGTCATGTGTGTTATGGCGACTGTCAACCGACTTTGTGACTCCTTCATTGTCTTATTATTTATTTAACTACTCACGCTATGCATAAACTCTTCCTCGACAAGAGTTTGCTTCAGGTAAGTTCCGAAAAAAAAAAAAGAAACATTTTATTTTTGCTTTTTTTATTATTGTGGTTGGTGTTTTTTTTTAACATTTAAATGTATTACCTATTTATATTGTTGACTATATTACACTGAGTTATGCATTTTCGCTTTCTTTATCTCTATGAAATATGTCTTTGAGATAAAGAGTGAGGGAGAGAGAGAAAGAAACTAAGCTAGAGTGTGAGCGAAAGAGAGAAAGAAAAGCTGTACTAGAGTGTGAGTGGAAGAAAGTAAGACAGTGTGAGTGAAAGTGAGAGAGAGAAACTGAGACAGTGAGGGAGTGAAAGGGAGATAGACTAGTATAGAGTGTGAGTGTGCCGGACAGCTGCTTCGTTCTCTCTTTTTAGTATTACTCTTTCTCTCTCTCTCTCTTTGCGTTAACTTTGTTTATGTGTGGATGGCGAAGTCTTATTAAAATAACAAAAAGTCACCCGCAGAAGAATAACTGTGACTTGGTGGCTGCTGTTAAATGACAAGCAGGTTAACTATACTAAAGCCACTTCCTCCTCTTTTAATAAATTACCCTTCTGATTAAAAGAGAAATGGACAATGTGTTTTTATTATTTTCTTATTATTTATTGGAAAGATAAAGGAGTAAACGACAATCGGTTGAGCGTCGAACGAGAATGTCTTTCAGTATTTTTAGTTTGCCGTTTTACGTTGTTCTGAGTTCAAATCAAGCCCGGATCTAGTCTTTCTGGTGGAGGATGGAGTCGATAAAATAAGTACCAGGCACGTACCAGGGTCACTTTAATCGACTATATATTCTTGTCATGCAAAATGTTGGCCTGATGCCAATGTCAGAAAACATGTTTAGATCCAGAGATAACAATAGTCTTCTTCTCATCGTAAACAACCTAGCTTTTTGCTGCTTCCCGCAGTGTTTAGATACTGTTTAACCAACTGCTCTGCAGGGTCATCATTGTCACCACTGCATCACCTTTATTTAATGATTGCAGCTTGTCATGGTTCTCTTGTCAACCAGGTCAACTACGAATAAGTAAACTTCTAGTCGTGGCCACCCCGATTTTTTTCTTTTTTTTACTGATGTCTGCGATTAATTACTTCATCTCAATAGTTCCCTTTTGTAAGACAGTAAGATGTAATTTAGGAGAGATCTGGTTGCTATTCCTAGCAGGTCGGGCGACTGCGCAGAGGCTCCCTCCTTGGCTCGGTCATACATATTTTAATTGTTTGCTGATGAATTAATTAGTCAATTTGATGAATGCGTAGAGATGAACCCCTCTGTAGAGTCTTTGGTAATAACCAGCCACTCTACCCTGCTAGGATCTCCTCTCAGTTTCATCACATTTAGAAAAAACACGAATGCTATGGTCCCTCAATATCTTCCCATTAGATATATTTATATTTACCTGGAGCTTTTGATATGTGTAATGAATCACACACGTGTGTGTGTGAACTACCTTCCTCCAAGTGATGCGAAAATGAAATAGAAATTAAGAAATGCGAAACATCCATCCATCCCTGTTTGTTGTTTTCTTTTCTTTAATTATATGTCAACCATAATCAAGCAGATCTGAGATCAAAGCCATTCTAACCGTGACCATTCTGTCCATTATCATCATCATTTCAAGCAGTGTCCAGTCTAATGTATTCATCCTATTTTAAGATAGTTTAATTTGAATGAGATTTTGCTGCTCTTTCTAGCAGATCGAATGACCGCCTGATAGAGGCTCTCTCCGGTTGTTGTTTCGCTTCGGATCAGCTTTCATCGAACTAATCTATGATCAAAAGTTGTCCAGCCATGACCACCTTGTATTCTAAGGGTAGCTAGGACATTATCTAATGTATGTTTTTTTTTTTTTTTTTTTCCCCATCTTAAACGATGGGAAAATTTGGCTACTATTTCTGCTTATTGGCTGTTTCGATGTGTTGACAGATTCATAAATTAATTACAACGTGTTTTAATTATACTTACTACTACCAACCTTGACTTTAGAGTAACAGTAATAAAAATAAAAATTAGCTGAGGGTAGTAAATAGCACAATCAGTAGAGCGCTAGACATTAATGAAGTGCGTCATGTTATTTATGTTCTGAGTTCAAATCCAGCTGAATTCAACTTCGCTCTCATCCTTAACAAGTGCCAGTCAGATACGGAAATCAATGTAAATCGACTATACATTCGTGTCTGTGTTAGAAGCGAAAAGACGGTGGGACAGTGCCTAACAACCCCACACTGATTCTTAATAAAGACTGCGCTGGGTGATCAATGAACTTTTGAAGGGTTTTTGCACCATAAAACGAAAGGGCTCCGCACGGCTTGGTTGACCAAAATAAATAAAAAAAAGATGCACGAAGCTACTTTTTGTACGTTCGAGTAGACCAGTGGAAGGTGAGCTTTGGTGGCGGTTTCTCACCTGTGTATGGGGCGGGAGTTTGCCCATATTTCTATTCATTTACATTCATTGATTTATATTTTTTTTAATGAAATCTGTCTATTATTCTGTGTATTATTTTTGTCCAATTTTTACCTTGTCTTTATATATGTATCGCGTAACAGCTTTTCTTTATTTGTTGTTTTTGCATAACTACGTATTTGTATACCTCCACACGACCCATTTTATTACCTTTTTGGTTACACGTTTTGTATTCTTGAATGAGCCCCGATTACAAAAAGTAAGAAAAATTAAAATTATTATTATTATTAGCTAAGGAAATGGCAGTAAAACAGCGTTGGTCCAGTGGCCATCTGTATTTTATTGTTATTTCTCCTCAGGTCATCTCTGGTCGAAATGAACAACTGTGACAATCCTGTCTTTTTGCATATCACGGACTACATTGTAGCCTCTATTTAAGACTAATTCAATGCAAATTTGGCTGCTATTTCTAGTAGGTCGAGTGTCTGGGTAGATGCTCTCGAGTTGGCCCTCTACGTTCAGATTTCGAATTTCGCCGAAGTCGACTTTACTTTTTCCATTTTCAGGATCTATAAAATATATATATATATATACATATCAGTCAACTGGCGACAAGAATACACGCACCCAGTGTTTAGGGTTAAGGTTAGGGCCAGGGTTTTTGTTACGCCGAAAACAGGTGGTGTACGTATTCTTTACCTCCGCCCAGTCAACTATAGAATACAGTCATCTTGCACGGCTTCCTTACGAAATTCTGATTTTGAACCAGTATAATAATTAATCATTATACTAACCAAAATAATGATGTCCATTATAATCGGTGTATTTATTCGTTCATCCGCTTCCTTGGATGTGACACAGAGGAGAGCACATTCTGACCAACTCGTTTCAAAATACAGATGTTCTAAACAAATTATCATTAAAAGTTAGCGGAAAGGGTATATATAGTCATTTGATGTGATCGGCTCTAGCGCCTGACTGATCCTTTACTTTGTCAACCCCAGATAGTTGTAAAAACAAAGCTGAATCTCTCCGAGGTCGATCATAGTTGTCATCTTTCTGAGGTTGATAAACAGATTACCTGTCAAATGCTGGTGTTTTTATCCGTTCTTTCAGCCGGTGAAGCGCTTGACTGTGATTGTCTGCATCTTGAATTCAAATCCCACCGGAGTTGAGTTTTCATCGTTGCTTAATACTCGGTAGAGTCTTTAGAGCGTCGCTATATTCGTTCCAGTTCTCTACGCGCTACACGAAGTTCAAAACCTGCCGTGGTCAACTTTTGTCTTTTGTCCTTTCGGGGTCGATAAATCAACTACAAGTCCAGTTCTGATAATGAGTCTTCTCTCTCTGAAATGGGCAGCGGTCGTACCTAAAGAGGAATGGGTTACGATCGAACCCTTCCGACCCCATCAAGGCAAAGATAAAATGCCTTTCGCTATTTGTTCCAGTTCCGCGCTCTGAATTCAAATGTCACCATGGTCAACTTTGCCGTTCATCGTTTTTTGGATCCAGGGCATTGAATTGGCGGAATTGTTGAAGTATCAGATAAGATACCTTGCAAATAGTTCTTCCAGTTCTTTACGTTCTGAGTTAATGGAGAGAAGAGTTAATCCATTGCCCTGTTTAATGTATTATTCCTTGGGTATTCCTGAGGAGTTCACTCTGTTGAATATATTCGGAACAGGTTATCTGGTTTGAAGATGATTTCGTTTCTTTCTTTCCTTCATGTACGTTACGAATGTCTATGAAATAAGTACCTGTAATATATTGTTGCATCGATTTAATCTTATGTATTTTATGGCCATCACTAAAGATATTTGGCCTTCTGCCAATATCAAAAATCGTTACCATTGTTTTGTGTTGTTGCTGTGTGCCATATTATATACTTGGTTACGAAAATGGGGCGGGAGGGGATGGAAAATATACGTGTGAGACGGACGACGAAAGAAAAAAAAGTAAGAAAGCGGGTGAGAGAAACAAGGTGGGGGTGGAGATTGTCTTCCTATGAAGTTTTGTTACAAAGAAAACAAAATGTTCAGTCAGCTGTTTATCGTTTGAAATTTCTTCGCCGACAGTCGACTCGAAACAGTGATCCGTGTTTGTGCGCGCGTTGGCATATGCTGCTTATGTGTGAGAAAGGGACCAAGAGAGAAAGATTCTCTCTCGGGTCCATTCATATTGGACTGTTTGATAATCGTATTGATTAGAGTTGTTAAAAAAGAAAACAATTTTTCCTGTCATTTTTCTGTTTAACATTTTTAAACACACACACACAGGTATTTATACGCACAAATCATAATTAACAAAATATTAGATTTTGCACATCTTTATTATTCCTTTTTCTTTAGACTACTCGTGCAGGAGGGTCGTTCGTTGCCTCTGGGATTGATGATACCGGCAATATGTTTAGGATCAGGTTTGGAGGTGGTTAACTTATTCCTTCGTTTAGTTTAACATCTACTTAATTCTTTTAGCGGAATCCACGCTGTTGCATTGTACACTGGATTCCGACCCCACTGTAATTAAAAAGAAAAATTAAATCAGCAACACTTCTCTACTTATGTGCAAGCTTTCTGTTATGGAAATCATCGTCATCGACATCATCATCATCATCAATAGTAGTAGTAGTAGTAGTAGTAGTAGTAGTGATAATATGCCACTGTGACCACTACTACTGGTGGTGTGTTTTCTTTCCCCCGGCACTCAATCTGCACCACACGTTCCGTGTACTGAGGTATTGACAACAATATCAACATCAGCATCATCATCATCGTTATCGTCATTGATGTTAATTAGTAAGTTTCTCGTATTTGTTTACTCCTTTATTTTTTTTTTATTTCGTTTTTGAAATCGTTATCGCAGTTCAAATCCCGCCGAGTACTTTTGCTTTTTATTCCTTAGGAGGTCGATAATTAGAAGTGCCATTTAAATAAGGCACGGACAACCTTGTCCGAGAATCGAGCCGCATGAAACAGGGCTCGTCATCGGACGGGCCGCACCACTAAAAAAAAAAATAGTTAATTAACGTTGTTTTCCTCAGGAAATTGCGTGTTTTATTTATAAAGTCCCGCTAACCACAAATTGCAGTGAATTTAATCAACTTTTACATTCACTTACCCTCAACCACCAAATCTCTCGCTCTGTGCCTATGTTAGGAATTATTTGAGCGGTGGAGTATTAGAACCACCAGGCAAAATTTTTAGTAGTTTTTCTTTCAGTTTTACGTTCTGAGTTCAAATTCCGATGAGGTCGACTTTGCTTTCATCCTCTTGAGGTCGATAAAATAAAGAACCAGTCAAGAATTGAGGGGTCAAAAATTGCTGTCCTTGTACCAAAATTTGAATGAATGCCCGTCTTTACATTCTGAGTTCAAATTCTGCCTAGGTTGACTTTGCCTTTCATCCATCGGGTCGTTGAGATAACTACCAGTTGAGCACTAGGTTCGATGTAATCGACTTAGTATCCTCCACCGAAATTTCAGGCCTTATACCTACAGTAGAAAGGATTATTATCATTATTAAGGCGACGAGGTGGCAGAATCATTAGCATGCCGGACTAAATGTTTAGCAGGATTTCTTCCGGCTTTGTGTTCTGAGTTTAGATTCTGGCAAGGTCGACTTTCCTTTCATCCTTTCAGAGTTGAGAAAATAGATACCAGTTGATCACCAGGGTCTATGTAATCGACTAGACCCCCCTCCTACCTCCCATCCACCAAAACAATTCAGGCCTTGTGCCTATGGCAAATAGAAAGAATTATTATTATTGTTGTTGTTGTTGCTGTCATTATTGGTCTTCTCTGTTTAACATTTTCCCTTTCTGTTACTCTTGTGAAGTCTCCTTACTATCAATCAGCTTCTTTGATAAACAGTCCGCTGGGGGGTATAGTATGCGACCTAGATTTGAACTAAAGTTGTTTACTGTTTCGTGTCGCCTGCTCCGACTCTGAATATGTTATTTTTCTTTTGACTCGTGCATATGCATTGCGGAATTCCCTCCCCCTACACCTACTGAAAACTAAATAGACCGAATGATGACTTGACTACCACACACACACACACACATGCAAGATACATATAATTGCATTTGTGTATGTGTGTACACAGACCTATTATTTGTGTGTGTGTTTGTATTTGTCTCTCACCTCTTGACAACTGCTGTTGGTTTGTTTACGTCCATATGACTTAGCAACTCAACAATTCATTTGTTTATAGGTTAATTAGTTAACTAGTTGAGTAGAAACAAAAGCTGTGCTCGTGTTTTTATGTAAAATTAACCTCACAAGCTGTAAACACACACACACAGAAACACACAGACAGACAGACACGTGTGTAATCCTTTCTACTATAGGCACAAGGCCTGAAATTTTAGGGGAGGTGGCTAGTTGATTACATTGACCAAGAGTGTGTAACTGGTATCTCATCCTGAGTGGATAAATCTTTTGCCTTTTACACACACACACACACATATATGTATGTATGTATGTATAATACTTGTAAATGCATGTATTATTTATGTCTTACATATTCATTTATTTATAATGTAAAATAATTACTTTATTTTTCATAATTTTTTTTTTTTTTGAAAGATAAGTGCATGCCCTCTGTAGGGCTTTGGAACTCCAAGGCACTGTAACTCCAAATGAGGCTCCGTCTTATGTTGATATATAAATAAAAAAACTTTTGTTACAAATGTAATTTAAAATCCTTTAATGATTGAATTAATTTTTTCTTACTGCTATATTTCTTACTGCCTGACTGGCACCTGTGCTAATGGCATGTAAAAAGCACCATTTGAGCATGGCCAATGCCAGTGCTGCCTGACTGGGATTCGTGCCAGTGGTACATAAAAAGCACCATTCAAGCATGGCTGATGCCACTGCCGACACCAGCACCCACTACACTCTCGGAATGGTTGGTATTAGGAAGGGCATCCAGCAGTAGAAACCCTGCCAAATCAGACTGGAGCCTGGTGCAGCCTCCCGGCCTGCCAGTTCTCAGTCAAACCGTCCAACCCATGCCAGTGAGGAAAGTAGATGTTAAACAACGACAATGATATTGTCTTGCCCTTAGACAACTCTGAATGAGCAGGCCCAGGGCCCTGACCATCCCATCTCTTTGTACATCAAAGATATTAAACAATGTATTCTTCCTTATTTCAGGTAGATTGTGACTGGAGAAAATTCGGTTACAGTTTCCTGTAAGTGGAATGAACGTATGGGGTCTACCTCATTTATTTAGCATGTTTTATAAATTATGTTGCACACACAGACATTCATGTATGCATATACGTGGGCAAACATTCACGCACAAAAGTTCAAATCACATCGAAGTCAAATTTCAAACTCTCCCGAGGTCAATAAGTTAAAGTATCGGTCAAGTACGAGAGCTGATAGTCTTGGCTACTTCTGCTTCCTGAAATTTAAGACATAACAACAGCCACAATCAACATATACATAGACAAGCACTTCTACATGTGTGTATTTTTATGTATGCGTGCATACACTCTCTCAAATAACTTGTGTATGTGTTAAGAGGTGATATAACATTTTTTTTTTAAGTGCTAATTAAGGAATTTATATTATTTACATTTTACGGATATTCGTCCTCATCTTGTTTGTTGTTAACACAACGTTTCGGCTGATATACCCTCCAGCCTTCGTCAGGTGTCTTGGGGAAATTTCGAACCTGGGTTCTCATTCCTATCGATGTTACTATTATTATTATTATTATTATTATTATTATATTATTATTATTATATTATTATTATTATTACTATTATTAATCAGGTCGCTGCCGTGAATCGAACTCGGAACCTTGGGGTTAGTAGCCTGCGCTCTTAACCACTACGCCATATGCCCGTGGAATCGATAGGAATGAGAACCCAGGTTCGAAATTTCCCGAAGACACCTGACGAAGGCTGGAGGGTATATCAGCCGAAACGTTGTGTTAACAACAAACAAGATGAGGACGAATATCCGTCAAATGTAAATAATGTAAATAATTCCTCGTCTCTTAAATATAGAACTGAAGGAATTTATAATATAAAACAATTGATTATGTGTGTTTGTGTACTCTCATAACTTCCATAAGCCTCCCTTCCTGCCATGATCTCCACCTGTTTCAAGTCCAGACTCGAGGAATTGAGTATTGTCCCTAGGCTTAGGACAGTAAGAATGACTTGTCAATGAGAGAGCCAGAGACGAAAACAAAAGTTTTCAAACCATCAATGAGTCAAATTGTACACTGACGGTACTAATGTAATTCCAATTGTGAATGAGGTACTGGAGATAAAACATGGACTTATGGTTTCACATGTTTACAGCCTTTGGCAAAGTTCTGTAGGAAATTTAAAAGTAGTGAAAGTGACAAGTCAGGTTACATCCTGTTATGAGTGAGGATGTTGTTGCTGAACATGGACATGTAGTAACCTGTATTACCATGAAGATGAGTACACGTATATGTTCATATGTATATGCATGATATGCCTGTGTACATATATGTATTGATATAATATATATATATATATATAAATTGTGTGTGCATGTATGTGTGTATGTATATTTATATAAAGTGTATGTGTGTGTGTGTGTATATATATATGCATATATATATATATATATATCTATATATATATATATATGTGTGTGTGTGTGTGTGTGTGTATATATATGTCAAATCGTTCAACCCATGCTAGCATGGAAGGCGGACGTTAAACGATGATGATGATGATGATGATATATATATATACATACTCTTGTGTCTGGGGAGAGTCATTTTCTTTTTGTGCCGTATAATTTAACACACTCACCGGTAAAGACAGTCAAGACTATTGAAAAGGTTGCAAGACGCAACGAAAATTTTAGGAAAATAAAAATAAGGAATAAGTGGAAATTGTACCGGTGAGTGTGTTAAATTATAAGGCACAAAAAGAAAATGACTCTCCCTAGACACAACAGAATATGCTTCAACACACGAACTCACAAAGGCACACTGAGTTACGATTATCATAGTCCCTCAGTCATTGGGAACGAGACAGGAACGTCTTTTCCTCTACAGAAAGCAGCCAACAAAATATTTTTTTGTAGTGTGGTTGAGGCTTGCCAAGCTGGAATTTAATTAGTATAAGCATGGATATATTGTCTTGCAATATTTTCCCATTTACCTTTGTTTTACGGTGTGAAGTCTGTGTATTGCGATTGCTTCTTGTTTGAAAGGTATGGTGAGCACCTTTTCTTGCTTGTGTAGGTTAGACAGGTCTTCTCCAGCACAATTTTTCATCACAGTTTTTCGTCCTTCAAGAGTTTCAGCATTTGGGTATCAGTCTTCATCATTTCATCCCATGTCTTTGATCTTCTTTCATATTTTACATCCACTTTGAGTGCATGGCATTTATTCACAGAACCAGTACCCTGTGTGTGTGTGTGCATCACATGCCTGTACTGATGTAATTTTCTCCATTGCACACTACATCCTATTCATTTGTGTATCCAAGTTTTTCTTTCAGCTCATTTGTGTTCCATTATTTGTACACATCAGCATAACCTATCAGATTACTCAGTTCATATATATATACTGGTCTATGAGGGCATTCAAAAATAATTAACAGTGCCCCTCTTTCAGACTAGTAAAGTAAAAAAGGAAAAAAGCATTCTTGCTTCATTTCTCTCTAGCCTTTGCAAGTCCTCTACATTTACAGCAAAACATGCAGTATTGCACTTCAAAATCAAGCCAGCCCTTTATTACTAGATACGATAACAGCAGCTTAAATTTGAACCTTTACCAACTTTAGTGTGGCAGCTATGCATTTAGAATACCCACCTGAGTAACTTAAACTGTCAGCTAATTATAAGGAGTTTTCAGAGTATTTAAAAGAATTTATTTCACATATATTCTTACTGCTCGCTTCTCTACCACATATGTGCTGCATATGGCTTCTAACTCTCCTGTTACTCTGCCAATGATCTCACATTATCAGTTGTGAGTCTGCAATTTACCATTAGTACAGAGTATGGGATTCCTAAGTACTCTGTTTCTGTATATTGAGCATGGCTACTTTCCTGATGCCAGTGGGACCCTGTCTTCTTTACTGCTAACCGAAATGCTAGTCTTTTTGCTAGAACTGAATACATTCAAAGACGCATGTAATACAAGTACATATATATATATATATATATATATATATATATATATATATATATATATATATATATATATATACACACACTACGACTTTGTTGATCACCGAATTAAAATTTTCAAATGGAAAAAAATTAATGACACTTTCGTAGATGATTGTGATAGTTGTCACCATTGTAATGGTGTATGGTTTGTGCCGGTGGCAGTTGTAATAATGTACGGTTTGTGTTGGTGGTTGTCGTGATGTGATAATTGATGATATTTAGTTTGCACTCGGGTTTTTCTAGCATACTGCTGTTGTTGCTACTACTACTACTACTACTACTACTACTACTACTACTACTACTACTACTAGTGGTAGTGGTGATGATAGAGGTTTGGAGACTAATAATTTTTTATTGTTGTATTTAAGTAAACAACTAGATTTGTGTGTATATATATATATATATATATATATATATATATATATATATATATATACATAATGTGTGTGTATGTATACACCCACATATATGCATATGGATGCATACATATAATTAGTGCCATTGTTATGTTATGAGGATGGTGATGATTATCTTGGTGAAAATCACCAAAATCAGTTGCTTTGCGTGTGTGTGTGTGTGTGTGTGTAAGAGAACGAGAGAGAGAGAGAGAGAGAGAGAGATCGTGTAAGTTTGTGTGAGCAAGAGATAGTGTGTGTGTGTGTGCTGTGTGTACATGCGCGTGTGCAACAAATAAGGACAAAGTTAGAGAAGGGGGTCAGGGAGACGGCGATGTGACTGTGTTTAGTCAGCAGCAACAACAACAACAGCTGCAACAGCAGCAGCAGCAGCAACAACAACAACGACAGTAGCAGCCATGGCAGCAGCAGCAGCAACAATAACAACAACAACAACAACAACAACAACAGCTTTAGCTGCAGCAATAACAGGAACAGCCATTGTAAGAGAACAACCATGGTAGCAGCGGCAGTAACAACAACAACAACAACAACAACAGCCATTGTAAGAATTAATAGCAGCAGCAGCAGCAATAACAACACTAACATGCTCAGCCGAAAGGCAGGGAGACCCAGGATTATGGGGGTGGGAACGTGATGGGAGGTAGAACAACGACAGAGTTGGGAAGGGGACAGGGTGCTTCTATTGTGGAAAAATATCCTTGTTTGTACTTGGGGGACAGATGATAGTGAAACGGATGCTAGCATTGTAGTAGTAGTAGTAGTTGTAATTTCTAATTTAGGCACAAGGCCAACAATTCTAAGTGAAGGGAGTTAGTTAATTGCATCGACCCCAGTATTTTACTGGTGCTTTATTTTATCAACAGCCCCCCCCCCCCCAACATGAAAGGCAAAAATTGACTTTTGTGGTGTTTGAACTCAGAATATCTCTTTATATTCTGTGCTCAACTCCTGCCAGGATCAACTTTGCCTTTCATCCTGCTACCATGGCTGCGGTGAATAAACTGTCGTCTAAATTACACAATTACACATTTTAACATATATTTATCAAAATTACATGAAAATATCTTGAAATACTAAAGAGTAAATTTATTCAATAAAATCACCATTGGTTTCAACCACGGCCTCCAGATGACTTTGGAATCTCCTTTTTAAGTTGGTGAATTCACCCTTCTTTGCCTTCAGGTCATCTTTGGTGGTACAAGGAGTTTTGTTGGTCTCTCACTCAACTGCACCCCACACATAATAAAAGGGGGTTGCAGTCTGGGGAGTTAAATATTAGGGGTGATGTGGTCACAGAAACTGACTGACAGCCATGACTGGGTTCTCCTGCTTGTGTGGCATGGTGCAGAGTCCTGTTATCAAACATAGGATCTTCCAGCAGCCACCCTCTTGACCCAAGGCAGCACTACTTTCTCCAGGCACTTGACAGGCCTCTGTGTTGAATTTGAAGCTGTGTGGGAAGATGAATGGAAGCATAATGTCACCATCACTAGTGATCGCGCAAACACCATAATGTTGACTCAATGTTTAATTTTTATCACTCTCGCTACATGTCCTCAGATTGACACCCAAATACTCTGAAATGTTCATACTGGAGCTTCTGGTATGAATGCCAAGCCAAGCAGTGCAGTATGTTATTTCCAAATTTCTGGCAGAGTGAATTGCATCATGGTGTTGTTTTTCTCATAGACAGTGCCCAACTGACCCTACTATACTGTGTAGTTGACAAAATCAAAAACAAACAATGCACATGTGGGGAATTAAAAATATAAAATGGCGATAATTTACCCATCACACCCTGTATATATACACAAGTAAGCACATAAATGCAAAACAAGGTGAAAAAAATAGTACTCAAATACCTAAGGTAGAGTAATATGCTTTTATTGAAGCTGCAAAATCTTCACAAAACTGTTACTCAGAGCATATATATACATGTAACTACATGTGGATTGTTGGCTATTTTTTTCCTCCATCTTCCTTTTCTCTTGAACTTTCCTCTGTTTCACATTTCTGAAGAAGAGCTTTTCTCAAAACGTAAAACAACCTTTCTTTCCTTCCCTGAGTGTCTGCTAATACTTTATATGTACCACGTTCTCGCATTAATATAAAATACCTCACTTCATTATTAAACTGGTGTCTGAAACATAACAAAAGAATTTCACATAAAATTATAATGAGAGATCTAAATTTCAAATATAAAGCATTTTAAGACAGGTTGCTTTGTATCACAGAACCAAGAGCGGTTTCAAGCAGATTTGTATCAAAATAGTTAACCAATGTCGTGTGGCCATCTGATTTATAATGAGTGTTATCTCACAAGGCCTGCTTCTAGAAAAAAAAAATTGTCTGTGATTAATGTAGAGGAATAAACTTGAATACCGAAAGGCAATTACTCTACCGTTTCTGGCAATCTATATCTATCAATGATAAATAAAGCAGATGAAGTAGCAGCAATAATTGAGCATCTTGTGTTTAGTTAGATCGATATAAATATGTTGAGTTCAGATCCTGCCAGGATCTTCTTGACTTAGAGCAAACAAATTGCTTTTCAGTATTCACGTCTTTATTCCTCTACATCAGTCACAGATGAGTTTTGTTTTGTTTTTTTTTGTATATTTTTGTTGTTGTTTTTTTTTTTTTTAAATTTTGTCCAGCAGCAAGACTCATGAGATATTACTCATTATTAATTAGGTGACACCACATCAACTTGTTTAACTCTAGGTTAGAATTGATGATGCAGACCCATGATGAAAGCATTTTGGCTGTAACCAACCTGTTTTTGTTAATTTATTTTCTGGCATAATTAGATTCTAAAACTTACTGTATTCAATGTGTCCTTTACTTTTGAAAATTGTGGTGTGCGATTTGAAGGTGGTTTGATTATTATACTCAACAGTTTCTAGATTTGGTATTTGTTTTGGATGCTTGTAGAGTAAGGTTTGTTGAGGGATGAGATATGCAAGTCAAGGATTGGTGAGGAGGATTCATGGATATCAGATACTAATGTAAGGTTGTTATGGTGTTGGTGCTACATAGCATAATTCTTTTTCTGGAGTGGGGCAGCATATAATGCAGTGGAGTATCATATAATATAATACATAGCTCTTTCTCTCTCATTCTCTCTCTCTCTCTCCCTCTCTCTCTCTCTCACACACACACACACATTTTATTCATAACCATGGATACAACTATATATTTTGTTTTACACTGACTCTCTTCTTGCAGTTTGTATTTATAGCTAGGTAGACAGAGGAATCTAGGTAGAAAGACTACTATAAAGATATATAAAGGGTTGAAGGATTGCCATACCATTAGATGTGGGGTTGTGAGTGAAAAGCAGTGGATTAAAAGTTTAGTAAGTGCTTTGGTGATGGCTGTGGTGACCATGTTCCTACAAAAACATGTTACCTTCAGGACAAAAGTCCCTTTAGTATTAATAAAAACCTAGCAAACAACCACCTTTAGCATGCAGAGCACTCTGTCAAATGTAGTGTTCATTTATTTTGAATTAATCACACATTATCTCACAAATTTTGATGATGTGATTGTCTATTTTTAGAATGACATAGTAAGGTAGGTGTGAGAGGCTGGATCTGGTTGGTTTTAACATAAAACAGGTAGAATATTTGGGTCAAATATGCCCAGTTTAAATGCTAAAGGGTTAATGTATATCTTGCCCTCTCTCTACGTACCTCTCTCACAATATCCTTCACTCTACTCACACCACGACCCCCACCTTGGATGACTTACTCATTCCAACACCCATTGTCTGCTATGGCACAAGGATTCCTGGATGGCTGGTCTACAGCTCTGCTATTCATATTGCCAGCTGACCAACCAGAAGGCCCAGGGTAGTTGAACAATATGTACAGAGACAACTGGACACGGTTACTGTTCTACAATGCCATTTCAGAACAATAATATATATATGTATGTGTGTGTGTGTGTGTGTGTATCTAATATATATATATCATCATCGTCGTTTAACGTCCACTTTCCATGCTAGCATGGGTTGGACGGTTTGACTGAGGACTGGCAAGCCAGAAGGCTGCAACAGGCTCCAGTCCGATCTGGCAAACTTTCTGCAGCTGGATGCCCTTCCTAATGCCAGCCACTCTGAGAGCGTAGTGGGTGCGTTTCACATGCCACCAGCATGAGGGCCAGTCAGGCGGTACTGGCATCAACCACGCTTGGAATGGTGCTTTTCATGTGCCACCGGCACAGAAACCAGTCGGGTGGCACTGGCAATGACCACGCTCAAATGGTGCATTTTACATGCCACCGGCACATATATATATATATATATATATATATATATATACATACACACACACACATATGTATTGTATGTGCATATACAAGATTCCTTGTAGTTTACCTGATTATACCCAACCACTAAGTTCTGTGAACTGCCTCTCACTATGCTTACACTTCAACTCTGTCTTTCTTCAACTTCTCTTTTTGTCTACCCCCTGATGCAGGATTGCATCCGAAATGTTGGATATTCCATTCCTCACAGCAAGTTCAGTGTACCCTTTTCACATTTTCTGTATATATATACATACATACATATATATATATATATATATATATATATATGTATGCATATATATGTATGTGTATATATATATATATGTGTGTGTGTGTATATATATATGTGTGTGTGTAAGTATGTATATTTATATATATATATAGGTGTGGCTGTGTGGTAAGAAGCTAGCTTACCAATCACATGGTTCCAGGTTCAGTCCCACTCTGTGGCACCTTGGGCAAGCGTCTTCTACTATAGCCTTGGGGCCGACCAAAGCCATGTGAGTAGATTTGGTAGACCAAAACTGAAAGAAGCCTGTTGTATATATATGTATACATATATATATATATATGTGTGTGTGTGTCTGTGTTTGTCCCCCTACCATCAGTTGACAACCAATGTTGGTTTGTTTAAATACCCAAAAGTTAGCGGTTTAGCAAAAGGACCTGATAGAATAAGCGCTAGGCTTACAAAGAATAAGTCCTGGGGTCGATTTCTTTGACTAAAGGCAGTGCTCCAGCATGGCCTGGAGTCAAATGACTGAAAAGAAAAGAATAAAAGAATATATATATGTGTGTATTTATGCATATATATATATGTGCATGTGTGTATGTGTGTGTTGTATATATATATATATATATATATATATATATACATATTTATATATATATATATATATATATATATATATACACACATACATTCATAGATACATATGTGTGTATATATATATATATATATATACACATATATACATACATATACAGAGAGAGAGAGATAGATTGATTGATAGTTTATCAAATATAGGTTTGTTGATGCACTATACACACATACGCACTGGTATTTTTGTTTTGGTATCCCCCCCCCCTTTTGCTTGCTAGTGTATAACTGTGAAGTTGCAATCACAACAACATGAACATAATTTTGTTCATGTTATTTGGCAGCAGTGGAACAACAAAGGTTCTGCTCTGTTGTAAAGGCTTATCATCATCACTATAATCATCAATAACAACACTAACAAGAGCAGCAGTAGTAGTAGTAGTAGTAGTAGTAGTAGTAGTAGTAGTAGCAGCAGCAGCAGCAGTAGCATTGGTGGTGGTAGTGGGTTTAGTTCTGGTGCTAGTGGTAGTACAACAACAATGGATTAGCATCAGAGAACTAGCACACTACAATAACATGCACTGCAATATAGCAACAACAACAAAGATGTTTGTTCATTGCTACAGCAATTACAAAAAAACAACAATAGCTTTGAACAACAGTCACAATGGTAGATTCAAGACAACAATAACAACATCTATAACGACCAAGTAATTTCAAAACAACAGTGACAACAACACCAACAACAGCAGTAGTAGCAGATTCAAAACAATGGCAACAACTACAACAGCATTATCAAAAAAATAAAGAACCACAGCTAATTTCAAAACAAGTAAGCAACTTCATATCAACAGCAGCAGCAGCTGTATATAGATTTTGAACAATAACAACAACAGTATCTTCAAAACAACAACTATTTTCCATTAATATTCAACAACAATTGCATCAGCAAGGTGTCAGTGAGTTGAATTGTGATATTCTAAATGATGTTCTAAATCCTCAATTATCTGAAGTTTCTCTATTATTTGGAGAAAGAAAACAAACACCTAGTGGTCACAGTCAGCAACTCTCAGAAGGAGAATTAATTTCAATAAATCAGAAATTAATTGCATGAAATTAATTTACATGTTTTGAGTAAAATCTGATCTTTGTTAGGGTTAGGGTTAGGGACAACTGGCGATATGTTTCAGTCGTATTGGACCTTGTCAACATAGTATAGTCAACTCAAACTTACTTTGATCAGTCAACAGAAGTTTCTACTTATAGAAAAAGAATTATGAGCATTTTTTGGCCTTTAGTAATAATTATAATGACATATACATATAGGCGCAGGTGTGGTAAGAAGCCTGCTTCTCAACCACATGGTTCCAGGTTCTGTCCCACTGTGTGACACCTCAGGTAAGTGTCTTCTACTATAGCCTCAGGCCGACCAAAGCCTAAGTGGATTTGGTAGACAGAAACTGAAAGAGGCCTATTTCTCTCACTCTCTCTCTCTCTCTCTCTCTCTCTCTCTATATATATATATATATATATATATATATATATATATATATATATATATATATGTGTGTGTGTGTGTGTTGGTGTTTGTCCCTCCACCATTGCTTGACAACCAGTGTTGCATTCCTGTAACTTAGCGGTTTGGCAAAAGAGACTGATAGAATAAGTATCAGGCTTTAAAAAAAACAATAATAAATCCTGGGGGCTATTTGCCTGACTAAAAACCCTTCAAGGTGGTGCCCCAGCATGGGCACAGTCAAATGATTGAAATAAGTAAAAGTTAAACGAAAAGATACGAATTAAGGGAAATAACTCGAGTTGCTCAATAGCATTTATCATTTTAGTCAGGTGAGAAAACTGGCCCTTCACACAGCCTCCAAGACTAGTAAGAGGGGGGAAGGAAAGAAATTATCCTCAAATTGGAGACCTGGCCTCAATGTTTATCATAGGTATCCAAGATGTTAGATAGTCATATTAAACTAGGCAACAGATTAACCTTACCACTCAAGTAAGCCACAGAAGGATTTGAACTCAGAGTGCAAAGAGTCTGGAATATATACTGCAAGGTATCCAGTCCAACATTCTTACAGTTCGTTTCAATCCATAGCCTTAGATTGGTACCCCTCTCATCGAATCTGAAAGTATGAACAGCAAGATGATTTCAGAGAAATTTAAACTCAGGATGCTAATTGTCAGAACAAATATTACAAAGCAGTCTAACTAACACTTGAACAACTCTGCCAATTTGATGCCTATATAACTTTAGGTAAGTTAAAAAGGTGACTTACTGAATGATGTACACCAACAATTATCAATCAACTGCAGTCTGACTTGAGCTTACCGTCTCATCTGGGCACGGCTTGTACAAGTCTAACTCTTTAGCAGTCAAATTACTCTGTCAAATATAACGTTTATTTATTCACGTTGTTTCGAATTAATCATGATTATCTCATAGCTTCAAGATTTTGATGATGAGATTGTTTATTTTTAGAATGATATTGTAGGGCAGTGGAGGCGCAATGGCCCAGTGGTTAGGGCAGTGGACTCGCGGTCATAGTATCACAGTTTCGATTCCCAGACCGGGCGTTGTGTGTGTTTATTGAGCGAAAACACCTAAAGCTCCACGAGGCTACGGCAGGAGATGGTGGAGAACCCTGCTGTATTCTTTCACCACAACTTTCTCTCACTCTTACTTCCTCTTTCTGTTGTGCTTGTAATTCAAAGGTCAGCCTTGTCGTACTGTGTCACGCTGAATATCCCCGAGAGCTAGTTTCCGTCTATCAAATCCACTCACAAGGCTTTGGTCGGCCCGAGGCTATAGTAGAAGACACTTGTCCAAGGTGCCACGCAGTGGAACTGAACCCGGAACCATGTGGTTGGTAAGCAAGCTACTTACAAAATGAAAAAAAAAAAGAAACAAGATTAGAAGAACAGAACCAAACAGCAATTATTAGTGACATGAAGAAAAAGCGGAGTAATTTCCAGAAATTAAGAATTCATTATATAAAATTGATTAACATAATTAAGTTTAGGGAGTGGTCTGATTTTTGTTTTGCAGGCATCGACAGTTTTAATACAACAATTGCAACAACAAAACTTTGCTAGATTTGGTGGAAACAACAACAACATTTGCAAATGACACAATGCACAAGCGTTATCTACATTATAGCAACAACAACATTCATAGTAATAACCTCAACAATTACAACAGCAATAGCAACATCAGTTCATTTGTACTAAACAACAGGACAATAACAACAACAACAATGATGACGATGATGATAACTGAAGCTGTAATTGTACAAGAACAATGGCAGGCAGCACTGAACTGTTACTCACCACCAGCTGCTGCTGGTGATGCCGCTGGTGGTGAGTAACATGAGCTACAACAACAACATTAGCCCAGCAAATGGTGTAGTTAGTTGTACAAGAACAATGGCAGAGCTCTGTCTACAAGAACGACAACAACAACAGCAGCAGTAGTTTATTGCTGCAACAACAGCAGCAGCTGTAGCAGTGAGCTGGTTACAACAACAACTACTACCACCACCACCACACCACACCACCACTACTACTACCTACTGCCCCCCCCCCCCAAGCAAAGCAATAAAACTGGAGATGTAGTTGTAACAATAACCATTGAATGTATAGTTGTACAAGAACAAAAGCAGTGATCTAACTACAACAACAACAACAACAGTCTTAGTAGTGGACCAGCTATGCCAAACAGCAGCAGCAGCAGTGAAGTGGCTGTAACAACAACAACAACAACAACACCAGTGGACTAGCAACAGCAACAAAGTCCACCATAGCTACAATAACAGCAGTCGTAGCAGTCAACCAGATATCGCAACAACAACAACAAGAAAGACAGCCATAGCTACAGCAACAACAATGACTGTCATAGCAGTAGTAGTAGTAGTAGCAGTGAACCAGCTACAACAACAAAGACAAGTATAGCTACAGTGGCAACAACAGCCATAGCAGTAGTCGCTGTGAGTTGGCTACAATAACAAAGACAGCCATAGCTACAACAACAACGATTACGACGAGGAGGACAGCCGTAGTAGTCGCAGTGAACCTAGCTACAACAATAAGAACAGCCATAGTAGTAGTAGCAGCAGCAACAATGAGCTAACAACAACAACAACAACAGGAATGTCAATAGCAGCAGCAGCAGCAGTGAACTAGTTACAACAATAGCAAGCAACATTAACATTAGTGCAATCTAAACTGTAGGCTGTATTTGTACAAGAACAATGGCAATGCAATATAGTAGCAAGTAAAGCAGCTGTACAATAACAACAACAACAACAACAACTGCAGTGTCGTAGCAACATGATACAGTTGAATCAAAACACAAAAGATTCAAGGTTCAGCGTGAAAGGGACGTGCCTGTAGCTGTTGCTCTCTCTTTGACTCCCTCAGTCCACTGGATGGATGATATAGCAAGCAACTGAAGAAAGCTGGATGGAATAAAGAAGATTTGCCGGATCACGAAATGAATATTTTTGAGGTTTGTTTTTCTCTTGTTACCGTATCAATGTAACGTTTTATTGGCAACACAAAAATACAGCTGATGTGTGTAATGTAAGGTTTTTATTGCATATAGGATGGAAATAACTTGAGTTAAGATATGCAAGGTTTGCTGTTGTTGTTGTTGTTGCTGTTTGACAGAACATATTTGAACGACTACAGTGAGCTGGTCTTTTAACATTTGAAATGTGAGGAAACCTGTAAGGTTTAATAGCTGTTTTGAGCTGCTTTGCTGCTAGTGGAGAAGAAAATACCTGTGTGGTTATTGATTAATAACACACAGGATCACTGTTTAGCCTGATTCTGAGTTTTGTAAAATGCTGAATGATTTGAGCTTCTAATGTACATGTTTGGTCAAGTCAGATCTTTATACTTGTCTGTTTTACATTTATATTTACATTTTCTTTTTGTGTGATCTGCCCCCATCCTGCAGAGTTGAATATTTATATAGGAAGTGTTGAAGTAAATGTTTCTTAACTTTCAACCATGAAGATGGAATCATTTATTTTCAGCTAGACAGACTAAAGACACACAATGATACACTAATTACCCAAGGTACTATACAATATTCATCACAAAATTTGAACTCATGACTCTATCATAAACAGTCTAGCATTTTAATATTATAAATTGAGTTAACAAAATAAAATATTCCTGAGGTTTGGAATATGTTCAGAAGGAGATGAATGAGAGTGTCTAGTTCTGAAAAAAATTTTTTGTGCCTTTTAAAAACACCAAATTGTTAAATTCTTTGGACATTGCTTTGAAAATTTTTTATTGATCCTAGAATGTGATAGGATTTAGAACTCATTAGTATTAACAGAAGGAAAAAGTGTTAGAATTAAAGGTTATGATTGATTAGTGAGGTGATTGGCAGTGGGAACATTGGATAAGTAGTGAAAGAAAGTTCATGGCTAAGTCACTTCATGGTAAATACTTGAGTTGATAGAATGTGAAGATTGAAGGGATACTGTCAACACAGACTGGTATCCCATAGTAGAGGAGGTAACTTTGAAGCCAAATAATTGGGGTTTTTTTTTTTTTCGAGAGTATACTATTCATCAGAACTATTCTTCCACATTTTGACTCCGTTATATTTATCATTATTATTATTATTATTATTATTAGGGCAGCAAGCTGGGAAAATCATTAGCACACCAGACAAAATGCTTAGCAGTATTTCTCCCAGCTTTAATTTCTGAGTTCAAATACTGCCAAGGTCAACTTTCACCCTTTCAGAGTCAATAAAATAAATACCAGCTAAGCACTAGTGTCAATGTAATCAACCAGCATCCTCCTGCAAAATTTAAAAACTTGTGCCTATATCATCATCATTATTATATAAAGGTGGTGAGCTGGCAGACTCGTTAGCACGCCGGACGAAATGCTTAGCAGTATTTCTCCCGTCACTACATTCTGAGTTCAAATTCCGCCGAGGTCAACTTTGCCTTTCATCCTTTCGGGGTTGCTGAAATAAATACCAGTTACACACTGGGATCGATATAATCGACTAGTCCCCGCCCCCAAAATTTAAGGCCTTGTACCTATAGCAGAAAAAAAAAAAATTATCATTATTATTACTCTCGGAGTTGTTGGCGTTAGGAAGGGCATCCAGCTGTAGAAACTCTGCCAGATCAGATTGGAGCCTGGTGTCACCTCCTGGTCCACCAGTCCTCAGTCAAATCGTCCAACCCATGCTAGCATGGAAAGCGGATGTTAAACGACGATGGTGATGATGATGATGATTCTTATTCTGAAAGACCCTCGGGTAGTTCTTAATTACTGGTTGTTCTTTACTTGAAAGCAAGCAATAACAAATCACCAAAGGTTTCAAGTAGTGCCTTCTCCTGTGACTCAAAGAGACAATACTTTCAAAGCTCTTGGAAACTGCTCCTAATAGTCCAATTACCACTGGTATCACCATTATTTTCTTCATGCTCCATAACTTTCCTATCTTGTCAGGTTCAATCTCACTGCATAGCACTATTGATAAATGTCATCAACATGGTTTCACCAGTTGAATTGACCAATGCCTTGTGAATGAAAATTTGGTTGAAGGAAATTATTCAAGACCTACCATGTGTATGTGTGTGTATATATATGTATGGCCCAGTGGTTAGGGCAGCGGACTCGCGGTCATAAGATCGCGGTTTCGATTCCCAGACCGGGCATTGTGAGTGTTTATTGAGCGAAAACACCTAAAAGCTCCACGAGGCTCCGGCAGGGGATGGTAGCGAACCCTGCTGTACTCTTTCACCACAACTTTCTCTCACTCTTACTTCCTGTTTCTGCTGTGCCTGTAATTCAAAGGGTCAGCCTTGTCACACTGTGTCACGCTGAATATCCCCGAGAACTACGTTAAGGGTATACGTGTCTGTGGAGTGCTCAGCCACTTGCACGTTAATTTCACGAGCAGGCTGTTCCGTTGATCGGATCAACTGGAACCCTCGACGTCGTAAACGACGGAGTGCCAACAACAACAACATATATATATATATATACACACACACACGTGTGTGTGTGTGCAGGCATGATTTTGTGCTTGAGAAGTTTGCTTCCAAACCACATGGTTATGGGTTCAGACCTACTGCACAGCACTTTGGTGAAGTGTCTCCTACTATAACTCCAGGCTGACCGAAGCCCGTTGTATACATATATACATGTGTGTGTGTTTGTGTGGGTATCCTTGCCTTGCCATCATGTAAGATTATTGCTTTAAAAGCTGTATCAGTCATTTCCAATTTTCTGTGAAAGCAAGTCTGACCAGAGGTATGTAGATATACATACATACATATACACATGCCAGTGTCAGGTTAATGGCACCCTTGCCGGTGGCATATAAAAAGCACCCACTACACTCTCAGAATGTTTGGTATCAGGAAGGGCATCCAGCCGTTGAATCCTTGCCAAATCAGATTGGATCCTGGTGCAACCCCCCCACCCCAGTTTACCAGTTTTCAGTCAAACTGTCCAACCCATGCCAGCATGGAAAGCAGATGTTAAACGATGATGATGATGGTGTTGTGTGTGTGTGTATGTATAAGTGTGTATATATGTGTATATATATATATATGTGTGTGTGTTAGTATATCATCACCATCATCGTTTAACGTCCACTTTCCATGCTGGCATGGGTTGGATGGTTTGACTGAGGACTGGCAAGCCAGCAGGCTGCACCAGATGTATATATATGTGTATATATGTATATTTGTGTGTGTTTGTGTGTATATATATTTGTATATATATACATATATATATTTGCATGTGTATACATATATATATTTTCACACACACATATACACATATATATATGTATATACACACACACACACACACATATATATAGACACACATATACATATATATGCATATACATATATATACACATGAATGTCTCTTAATCTTTTTGACTTTGAGATGCTTTGGAGATCAAATAAAAAAAATTTCTGGTGTACTTTACATGCAGGTTAAACATTTTGAAATATATATATATATATATATCTCGCTTCTATGCTGGTGGCAATCGTTTCCAGCTTCGCCTTACTGGCACTCATGCCGGTGGAATGTGAACAAAACATTGGACTGACTCCTGTGCAGGTGGCATGTAAAAAACACCATTTGAGCATGGCTGTTGCCAGTACTGCTGGACTGGCCCTCGTGCCAGCGGCACGTAAAAAGCACCCACTACACTCTCGGAGTGGTTGGCGTTAGGAAGGGCATCTAGCTGTAGAAACTCTGCCAGATCAGATTGGAGTCTGATGTAGCCATCTGGTTCGCCAGTCCCCAGTCAAATCGTCCAACCCATGCTAGCATGGAAAACGGACGTTAAATGATGATGATGAGAAAGCAAGTCTCCTTGTTTTATTAATCATACATGTATGTAAGGAAATTATGAAGAACACTTTCTCAAGATGCTCAAGCATTAATATGAATTTTCTAAAACTTTAAATTATCATCTGCATCATCACTTTTTATGTTCATTTTTTTTCCATGCTGGCATGGGTTGGACGAGACACTTCTTTAGGCAGTATTTTCTCTGTGGCCAGATGTTTTTTCTGGCAACAACTCTAATTTTTTTTTACAGCTAAGGTAGTTGATTCCTTATCATTGCACACTTAACTGTTAAGCTGCTGGCTATTTTGTTTATGTGAAACACAAACACCATAACTACTGCCTAAGCAGTGTCAATGTGAAGAAATGCACAAACAAAAACATATACACTCACACAACACATGCAAGCACACATGTGCACCCATATATATTCTCTCTCTCTCTCTCTCTCTCTCTCTCTCTCTCTCTCTCTCTCTCTCTCTCTCTCACGCACACAGGTTTCTGTACAGTTTTCATATGCCAAATTTCATTCATAGGGCATTGGTTGACCTAATACTTGTCCAAATGGGATTGAGCTTATAACCATATAGTTGTGAAGTAAATTTAACCACACACAGCTGTGCTTACACCTATGACATATGTTCAAAGATCAGTGTTGTACCTATATATGTCTTGCAGCATTCTGTTTGAGAACCACTGAGTTTGACAAAGTTATCTTTGGACTGGAGACCTGATCTAAATGCTTCCAGCACAGTGAACTTCTATAAAAGATACCAATGGGCCAGACGCTGGCATAAAACCAAACAGTGAATTAAATCAGCCATTCCAAGAATACTTAGATTGTTAATTCTCATTATTAATTATATCAGACAAAATGCTTAACAGCATTTATTCTGGTTCTTTGCATCCTGAGTCCAAAGGCCACTAAGGTTAACTTTACTTTCCATTTTTTCAGAGTATTGGGATCAATATAATCAACCACCCATCTCCCTAAATTTGCTTGCCATGGGCTAAAATTTGTAACCATTCTTTTGTTTTTTTCTTTTATTCTTTTATTTGTTTCAGTCATTTGACTGCGGCCATGCTGGAGCACCGCCTTTAGTCAAGCAAATCCACCCCAGGACTTATTCTTTGTAAGCCTAGTACTTATTTTATCGTTCTCTCTTGCCGAACCGCTAAGTGACGGAAATGTAAACACACCAGCATCGGTTGTCAAGCGATGTTAGGGGGACAAACACAGACACACAAACATATACATATATACATATACATATATATATATATATATATATATATATATATATATATATATACAATGGGCTTCTTTTCAGTTTCCGTCTACCAAATCCACTCACAAGGCTTTGGTCGGCTCGAGGCTATAGTAGAAGACACCTGCCGAAGGTGCCACGCAGTGGGACTGAACCTGGAACCATGTGGTTGGTAAGCAAGCTACTTACCATACAGCCATTCCTATTTATTTTATATATTTCTTGCTTGAAGTGGTTTTATTATTCATTAAATAGAAATTAATGAATTACTGGTATTTTATCAACTGTAAAAAGGATCAGTCATTCTGAACAGGAGTTGAATTAAAGATGGCCATCAATCATCCTGTCACAAACCCTTTCAGTTATCTGTTATGACATGCAAGGACTCAGTAATGTAACTAAACTGGGATACACATGGTAAGAACACTCAGAGCAGCAGAGTACAAAGATGGTATATGTGTGCCAAGGATGTCCATGTCTGGTTGTTACCAGTTTGTACAACAATTAGAAAAACAACAATGGTGATGATGTTGACAACGAGTATGCCTCTGATCTTACCATTCATTGCCCGTCCTAGCAGCTAGTCGAGAGGACACAACCATTCTAATGTAAACAAACTCATAGCATTTCTTCTCTTAGCGTTGTTTCTCACTCTACTTCTTGCCCAGATCTAGTCCCCCATCCTACCAAACATTAGCAAGTGGGATTAAAATTTGGCCCGTTTCCAGTATTCTAATATCTGTATTAATGTTCTTACTGTTACTACTAGTAACAGCTACTACTACTACTACTACTACTACTACTACTTCTACTACTATCTTCACCACCACCACCACCACTGCTACTATGACTCCTCCTCCTCCTACTACTACTACTATTATGCACTACCACTGCCATCACTATTACTACTGCCACTACTACTAAGCACTACCACTGCCATTACTATTACTACTGCCACTACTACTACTACTACTACTACTACTACTACCACCACCACCACCATCACTGCTAATGGTTGCTACTTGTACTATAACTATTACTGCTGCTAATTACAGTTGCTTATTGTAGTTACTACTTTCACTATCACCACCACCATCACCACCACCATCACCACTACTTAATAATTTGATCCATTGTTAGAAATTCACAAGTTGTTGGAGAGAAGGATGGTCTGCTGAACCCAACACCAGTTTATGACTGGTACATATTTTAAGAACCCCAGCTGGGTTTGAACTTACATAGTAGACTGATGAAACTTGAAAACAGACTAACTTTTAATCTTTAACCTTTTAACATTTAAATCAGCCATACACAGCCCAAATATTCTACCCGTTTTATGTTCAAATTAGCCAGATCTGGCTTCTCACACCTTCCCTACAATGTCATTCTAAAAATATACAACCACATCATGAAAGTTTCAAAGCTATGAGATAATGAATGATTAATTTCTAAACAATATGAATAAATAAGCATTACATTTGATCGAGTGATCTGAATGCTAATGAGCTAATCATTGACTGATCTTGATATTTTTTCTTATTTGTTCTTTTTTTGCCCCTTTTGCTATATAATTATTTCTAGTTAGCTTGGGTTCAGTCCCACATCATGGCACCTTGGGCAAATGTCTTCTCCTGTAGCCTCAGGCCAACCAAAGCCTTGAGTGGATTTGGTAGACAGAAACTGAAAGAAGACCATCATATCTATCTATCTATCTATCTATCTATATATATATATATATATATATATATATATATATATATAATTATAAACATATAAGGATCAGCATGCTGATCCCTATATGTTTATAATTGTAAATGGTTTACCGATAAAGGTTTTTTTGCATACTGAACTACTTGGCAAAATTGTTAATTATTAATTTTATTAACTAATTGGCAATTCCCTGCCCTATATCTGTATATATATATATATATATATATATGTGTGTGTGTGTGTGTTTGTTTATTCCCCCACCCCCATCACTTGACAACCAAGGTTGGTGTGTTTACGTCCCCATAACTTTGTGGTTCAATCAAAATAGAATAGCTGCTAGGCTTACACGGAATAAGTTCTGGAGTCAATTTCTTTGATTTAAAAAGCCTTTAAGGCGATGCTCCAACATGGCCACAGTCAAAATGACTGAAACAAGTAAAAGAACATGTGTGTGTGTGTAAACTTTCTGCATTAAATAAATTTCATCATCATCATCATCATCATTTAACGTCCGCTTTCCATGCTAGCATGGGTTGGACGATTTGACTGAGGACTGGTGAACCAGATGGCTACACCAGGCTCCAATCTGATTTGGCAGAGTTTCTACAGCTGGATGCCCTTCTTAACACCAACCACTCCAAGAGTGTAGTACCAACCACTCCGATAAAACTAAATTAGATATTGTTTACTCCATGCAGATGACACTGTGATATTTATTCTGTAAACAACTCTATCACCCACCACACCTGTCTCCTCTGTTACCACTGCAAATGTGTGACCTTGTGCCTGTGTTTGGAAACATCATCCTTATTATTATTATTATTATTATTATTATTATTATTATCATTATCATTATTATTACTGAGAAGGTTTGTGAGTTAGCAGAATCATTAGCATTCTGGACAAAATGCTTAGCAGCATTTATTTTGTTTTATACATTGAGTCCATTCACCTTCTCAGGGTCAATAAAATAAATACCAGTTGAGCTCTAGAGTTGATGTAATCGACTAACCCTCTGTCCCCAAAATTTCAGGCCTTGTGCTTATAGTAGAAAGAATTATTATTATTATTATTATTATTATTATCATTATTATCATTATTAAGAAGGCAGTGATTATCATCATCATCACCACCATCACCATTGTTGTCTTTCTAATTGTTACTGGGCAAAATGCTTAGCAGTATTTCGTCTCTTTACATTCTGAGTTCAAATTCGACCGAGGTCAGCTTTGCCTCTCATCCTTTCAGGGTCGATAAAATAAGTACCACTTACGCATTGGGGGCGATCTAATTGACTTACCCCTCCCCCAAACTTGCTGGCCTCGTGCCAAAATTCGAAATCATCATTCTTATTTTTATTATTAAGGTAGTGAGCTGGTAGAATCATTAGCACGCTCGATGAAATGCTTTGCGGTATTTCGCCAGTCACTGTGTTCTGAGTTCAGATTCTGCTGGGGTTGACTTTGCTCATCATCCTTTCGGGGTCAATTAAATAAGTATCAGTTTTGCACTGGGGTCGATGTAATTGACTGTCCCCCATCCCCAAAGTTTCAGGCCTTGTGCCTATAGTAGAAAAGATTATTATTATAATTATTACTAAGATGGTGAACTTACAGAATCGTTAGTACACAAGGTAAAATACTTAGTGACATTTCATCCATCTTCACACTCTGAGTTCGAATTCCATTGAGGTTGACTTTGCCTTACATCCTTCCAGGGTCAGTAAATTAAGTACCAGTGGAAAATTGGGGTCTATGTAATCAACTAGTCCCCTCTCCCACAAAATTTCAGGCCTTGTGCCTATAGAAGAAAGGAGCATTATTATTATTATTGAGGTGTACTAAAATGCCTTGTAGTATTTCTTTTAACTATTTCTGTTGGAAATATTTGTTTTCATCCTTTTGGCATCAATAAAGTACCAGTCAAGTTCTAAGGGTGGATGTATTTGACTAACCTTGCCTCCTTCACAATTATTAACCTTGCATCCCAATTCAAAACAATTACTTTTGAGGCTGTGGTTTAATAGAAAAGGTGACACAACAAACAGACTATTTATGTTTACAATATTTAGTTCTGGTGCTCTTTATTGTGAGTCTAAATCCTACCAAAACTTACAATTAAGTACCAGTCATATTTTAACCATTTTAATATCAACCCACCTGAAACTTATCATTATTGTTATTTGAGCTGGCAGAACTGTTAGCATGCCTGGCGAAATACTTAGCAGTATTTCGTCTGTTTTAATGTTCTGAGTTCAAATTCCACCGAGGTCGACTTTGCCTTTCATCCTTTCGGAGGTGATAAATTAAGTACCAGTTGCGTACTGGGGTCGATCTAATCAACTGGGCCCCCACCCCAAAAATTTCGGGCCTTGTACCTAGAGTAGAAAAGAATATCAACCCACCTGAAACTGTCGTTGGTTCTAGATATAATACAATCTTCCTGTTTTAAAACAATCTAAACTTGCACTTTTCCATTAAAATTTCATTTTAATTTAAATTCCAAGCACCAAATAAATAAGAGCAAATTTATTTTATTAAATTCTTCATTACTTTTTAAGTTATTTGGAAGTAAGGTAGTTTGTTTCAGCGGAAATATAGTATCGAAAGGGCTAAGGGGTAAATTTAGTCACCTTTAACCCATAAACCTTGTACCAATGCAAGAAGTTGTTGTTGATTTCTGATGTTGCTTTCAACTAAATATTATTCGGTTTTTGTTTTGTGTTACTTCTTCTCTACTATCTCCTGCAGCTCTACACTTATCTGTGGCTGATCTTTTTATTTGTTCAGCAAAACTGCTCTACTGCTGCACTGATGTCTGCAGCAACCTCACCACTACACTATACCTTGCTACCTCACCTGCCACCTCACTCCCCCTTCCCTACTCCACCTGTCATCTACTCAACTTGCAATTAAACATTTTTTTATACTATTGATAGTAATGTTCCTTTAGAGAAAATTGCTTCGATGTAAAGAGTAAAAAATTCCAGAATATGGGATTCGTGACCGTTACCAACGTCGTCTTCCTGGCACTTGTGCCAGTGGCATGTGAAAAGACATTCGAGCGAGTTCGTTGCCAGTACTGCTGGACTGGCTCTTGTGCAGGTGGCACGTAAAATACACCATTTCGAGTGTGGCCGTTGCCAGTACCTCCTGACTGGCCTTCGTGCCGGTGGCATGTAAAAGCACCCACTACACTCTCGGAGTGGTTGGCGTGGAAGGCGGACGTTAAACGATGATGCTGATGGTCACACTAAACAACAATAAAACTTCCTAGAAATACCTGTATATATTCACAAATGAACCAATTGCTTAACTCCCTATCAAAACACTTCCACCACCCTTCATCTCTCTAACTACTGCTTTTCCTTGATACCATCAACCTTGCTCACTACCTGGAACCGTTTCGCACAATCTTTAACACTTCATCTTTAACACTGTTCTCTCCAACCACATTCTACATTGACCCCAACTCTTGAACCATCAAGTCATCTCGCTCTTCCTATGTTAAACACCTACCTCTCCCCCTTCACACTCTAGTAGCCTATCCAGTCACTCATCATATCTTTCTCTGTCTGTCTGTCTGTCTGTCTGTCTGTCTGTCTGTCTGTCTGTCTCTCTCTCTCTCTCTCTCTCTCTCTACTGCACCATTGTTACTATTCTACTAAGGTGTCAAGCTGGCAGAACCATTAGCACACTAGACAAAATGCTCAGCTGTATTTCATCCATCTTTACATTCTAAATTCAGAGTCCACCATCCTTTTGGTGTCAATAAAATCAGAATCAGTCAAGTACTGGTGGAGGGTGGGGTCAGTGTAATCAACTTCCCTCTCTCCTCAAAAGCTGGACCTGTCACCAAAATGTGAAACCATCATTGCTATTCTACTACTCTTCACCCGCTCCACCTTTTAGCCAGCCACAATTCACTACATCAACCCTGTCAAATCTCTGTAGTCTCCACTTACTCTTCATTACCTCCCCTACCTATCCAACTCCACACTTTGCAATGAATCCTTTCGAGGTTGATAAACTAAGTACCAGTTGAGTACTGGGGTCAATGTAATCGACTATCCACCTACCCCAAATTTCAGGCCTTGTAGTTATAGTAGAAAGGATTATTATTATTATTATTATTATTACTTTCTCTCTGCTACCTTTTGTGAAAGACCGAAGACTGATGATGTTGTTTTACTTGGAAAGAAACACAGTTATTCTGGTTTAATTTTGAATGTTTCAGTGTTTCCTATCTTTGAATTTAATTTCATTTTATATTTTGAACTTGTAAAAGACTCACAGGATGTTGAAATATTGTTCATTCATTTCATTTTCATTTTAATAAACAGTCAATCTCTATTTATTACCAATAACAGTCATGCTCTTCTTCTTGTTTTATTATCATCATTATTATTATTATTATTATTATTATTATTATTATTATTTATTATTATTATTATTTATTATTATTATTATTATTATTATATTTTAATTTTTTTTTCTAATTTCAGGATTTTGCAGTCAGCTGACATCAACAATGATTTGTTATGAAACTTCAAAGAACTTTAATAAATCTGTGAAATGAACTCTGTTTAAATATTGATCCAATTTCCGTTTTTCTAACCAAGATGGCTGAGTGTGAAGTGTCAGTGCCTCCTCTAAACGATACAAGCAATTCTGTGCCAAGTGATCATAATTTCCCAGATCACAGTATGTACAATGACAGTTCAATAAATTTCCGTGAACATATTGGATCCACAACTCCAATGTTGGACAATCAACGAAGGAAGTGGCTTGAAGGTGGTGTGAGCCACTCAGAAGTAAACAGTGATATGCTGCTGCCACTCTCTGAGCAAGGGTTTGTTCACAAAAGAATGATGGATTCTGGCAGTAATATTGCTAATGAACATATGTACAAGAACATCCCAACTTCCAATAGTCAACACGGCAGCAGACATTATGATATGAAAGAGAATCCAATCAGATGTAAATATTGCCAGAAAATCTTTTCACAACCAATCCTGTTGCAGCGTCATATGAAATGCCATTCTATGCTTGGCACTATACATTATGGATCTATTCAGTGTGACTATTGTCAGAAGACATTTTCAAAATCTGCTCAATTAACAAGGCATCTCAAGACCCATTATGGGATGACATTTAAATGTAACGTTTGCGAGAAGCTTTTGTCAACTGCTAGTAGTTTGAACATACACCTTCGTACACACACAGGTGAAAAAAGCTATGAATGTGAGACCTGTCACAAGATGTTCTCCACATCGGGAAGTCTTTTAGTGCACAAACGTACGCATACAGGGGAGAAAAGATATCGATGTGATCTGTGCGAGAAGTTCTTCACAACTTCCGGCAGTCTTCTAGTGCATCTTCGTTCCCATACAGGTGAGAAGAATTACCAGTGCAAGTTTTGTGAAAAACTTTTCACAACCTCTGGAAGTCTTCTTGTGCACATCAAGACTCACACGGGAGAGAAGCGTTTCCAGTGCAAATTCTGCGACAAGATGTTTATCACGTCTGGCAGTCTCACTGTGCATTTACGATCTCACACTGGCGAAAGACCCTACAAATGTGTATATTGTGAAAAATGCTTCACCACTTCCAGTAGTCTTGGTGTGCACACACGATCCCATACAGGGGAGAAGCGACACCAGTGTGAACATTGCTTCAAACTATTTTCAACGTCTAGCAGTTTGGCTGTGCATCGCAAAGCACATTACAACTTATCAATATCTGCTTCGTCGCCAGTTGCTTGGCGTAACCCAGGAAAGTCATATAGTTGCAATATTTGTTGTAAAGTGTTTCTGTCATCAGATGCTCTTGTTAGCCACGAAAGGAAGCATACAAAAAAACCATTCCGTTGTGAATTGTGTTATGAAGACTTTGCTACTAAACCTACATGCACACGTCATTGGAAGACCCATCTTGGAGAGAAACCCTTTCACTGTAAGCACTGTAATAAGACGTTGTACACGAAAATTAAATATCTCCTCCACTTGCTTGATGTGAGCCGATACAAGCCCTATGAATGTTCTCATTGTCAGCAAATATTCTCTGATATTGCTGCCCTGGAAAAACATGTAGATGACCACCAGTTGAATCTTGGAAGCTCATTCAGCTTAACCCAGAGTCTTTTAGAGCTTTCATCTTCCAATGAAAAGCAGCAGATGCACTCTGGAAAAGATGATAAAATAGCAGGGCTAGAAACATCAAGATCTTCTTTAATGGATGGAGACAGACACATAGAGATGTTAATGGAGTCAAATAAACTTACAAACAATTCCACCACTCATGCCAAGTTGAACCATCAAAATTCAAACAGAATCCCAAATGAGGAACATTCTTGGAATGTTTCATGTTCAGACGAAGAGGATTGTCAAACTCTAGCAGAAATGGAAAATGAAGATTCAACAGTGCCCAAATTATATAAATGCAGTCATTGCGGAATGGCCTTTAGTAAAACTAAATTCCTGTATATTCATGTTAAAAACTTCCAGAAACTAAGATCTTTTCACTGTGCATACTGCTCTTTGATGTTCTCTGAGCTTTCTTTGCCAAAACATGCCAAGGAATGTGAGAAAGCTAACGAAATCCAACAGACTGCATACAATGCTGAATATGAAGTACCACAAACCAAGCAGAACAGTTTAACACATCTGGCCCTCCCTAATTCTGATGTGCCTCCCTTCACAAGGCCAATACATATGGGCATGACATCATCCATGGGTCATCACCACCACCACCACCATCACCACCCACCATCACCACCGCCATCACCATGAACACAATATGTCCACTTTGAACATGAATGTTAAATCAAATTCTTCAGTCTGTCCTAAAATGTCTAAAACCGGAGACATGATGAAACCATTAGGATACTTGTCCTAAGGCTTCACACAATCCATTTAGAACAACATTTGCTCCCTGCCCTTTAATTTCCAAACCTTAGAGTGGTGTTTGGAATGAGAATTATATAAAAAGGGGAAAAAAACATAAGCATATTTATTGCTTGGAATGAATAAGTAAAGTTTTGTTGTAAAAAAAATATTGATATTTAAATAGAGTTCTATTTACATTTCCTTTATATATATTTTTATTCTGTGAATTCTGCCTCAATCAGAAAAAAAAGTGTCTGCAAGTCTGTGGTAGGCAAGAGTTGATACCCGATTCTATTGAAGAAAAATAAGAAAGAGAAAGATGAAAACAGTAAAAATAACTTCCAATAAAGTTGTGTGCAGATTTCAGTAGCACCTCAACCCTATAATGGGGTAAGCAATTGTCTACACATGTGTGCATGTATTTGTGAGTATAGTGTTGAAAAGGTGACACTATATTTGATTAACAAGTTTAATGTTGAGTTTTTACAATGCTCTGATATTTTTATACAGTTGATTTTTCAACAAAGCATTGTGTGCTAAAATACTATACACACACACACAAACACACACATACACATAAATATATATGTATATATATATATAATATATATATATATATATATATATATATATATATATATATATATATGTATATATATATATATATATATATATATATATATATATATATATATATATATATATAT
>NC_142947.1:41504093-41511593 GCF_046866305.1 Octopus bimaculoides | reverse complement strand
CAACTAGTACAACTAGAATACTTGTCATCGAAACAAACAAAGGATCCATTTATATTTTTACACATAATTCTGTGTAGATATGTATACACACAGACGTGTGTGTGTTGTCTTTTACTGATTTGTCATTGGAATTTAGTCAGTCAAAAATCAAGTTTTCCTCTCAGTACTTGCATAACTTAGCCAAACCACTAAGTTATGGGTGCACAAGCAAACCAACTCAGGCTGTCAAGCACTGACAGAGAAATACAAAGACACATGCATACACACACACACACACTATTACAACAAAGTTTTACAGTTTCCGTCTACCAAATCCACTTACAATGTTTGGGGTTTTAGTTGAAGGCACTTGCCCAAGGTACCACATAGTAGGACTGAACCCAAAAACATATGGTTGCAAAACAAACTTCTTAATCATACAGCCATGTGCACACACACACACACACACACACACACACACACACACGTGTGTGTGTATGTACATAGTCATTAAGAATGTGTTAAGAACATCATGATATAACAGCTACTTTTATCCTGTGTATCATATTATGTACGCCAGAAGTTCTATTTCAATATCAAAAGCAAATTAAAATCAAAAGTCCCTATGTTTCTTCTTTGTCCCAAACAAGGAAAGCCACAGCTGTTGACACTAACTTCATCCTACCCTACCAAGCACTTCTCAATACCCTTTTTCCTCTTGCTCTTCCTGACTGCTAAGAGATCTCTGTTGCTGCTATGTTATAATCACGTTTACAGTTCATGCTGCTGAAAACGTATTTCAAAGGCAAAATTGACGAAAAAATACAAGAAAATTTCTCCAACTTCAATGTATAATTCATTTCAAATATTCTTGTGTGTAATCAAAACACACACGCGTGCACGTGCACACACACACACACACACAAACTCTTGAAATTATAATGTTTGTTTTGTATACATTGATAAGGAGGCATACTGCAAGCTTAGTCCCTAACTTTTTTTTTAAATTTTGTTCGAAACAAAAGTTGGTTCAATGAATGACTCCTGGGAAATGAATGAACATCATGCAATCTTTTCCCCTTTTCCTATGATATGTGTGACCCTGTACTTGAGCCTGGAGTTATCGTTGAGTAAATATTATTATTATTATTATTATTATTCAACTTTGTGTTCCATCCTTTCGGGGTCAATAAAAAAGTTGAACATTGGGGTCAATGTAATCAACTAGTCACTGCCCCCAAAATTTCAAGCCTCATGCCCATGGTAGAAAGGATTATTATTGTTATCATTATTATTATTATTATTATTGTTATTAATTGATGAATTATTAGAATATTGGAGAAAATTTTTTGTGTTATTTGCTCTGACTTCAAATCTTGTGCCAAAGTTAGCTGGCAGAATCGTTAGCACACTGGGAAAATGCTTATCGGCATTGTGTCTGTCGCTACGTTCTGAGTTCAAATTCCGTTGAGGTCAACTTTGTCTTTCATCCTTTTGGGGTCAATAAATTAAGTACCAATTTGGGATTGATGTTATCAATCCCACAAAATATCAGTAGAAATCATCATCATTATTATTATTGTTATTATTATTATTATTATCATTAAGGTACAATCTGGCAGAATTGTTAGCATGCTGGGCAGAATGCTTAGCAGTATTTCACCTATCTTTATGTAGTGAGTTCAAATTCCTTCCAGTGTCTACAAAATAAGTACCGGTTGAACACTTGGGTCAATGTATTTGATTTATCTTCTCCCTTGAAATTGCTGGCCTTGTGCCAAAATTTGAAATATCATTATAATAATAATAATTATTATTATTATTATTATTATTATTATGATAATAATGATGATGATGATGGTTGTGGATTAGTGGAATCATTAGGACATCAGAAAATAATATTTCACAGTATTTTGTTCTAGATCTTTACATTTTGAATTCAATTTCTGCCAAGGATCAACAAAATGAAAGACCAGTCAAATACTAAGATCAATTGGATTGACTAATCTCCTCTACTCAAAACAGCTAATCTTACATCTAACTTAGAATCAGTTATTATATTATAATTTTAAATTTCTGCAGAGACCCTAGTTAAAGAGCTGCATCACTGATTATATCATTAAGTGTTAAATAACTGCATGCATTGCTCTATAAATTATACAGTTCCATAAATGGTATGATCATTAATGTTTCATCATGCATCACCACTAATGCTCACGTATGAATGAATTATGTTTGTGCATTTATTGAAATTGTGCAACAGATTAGACAACTGTTTGTGTCACATGTTTAGTTGCTCACTGCATAAATAACATGATTATTTCTGCATCTTCTAAAATCACACAGTTTTTTACTCTGTGTGCACGTGTGTATACTTCTTGGCTTATTTAGTTGTTTATACAGCTGCATGATTTATTATGCATGAATTGAATTAAAATACAAAAATGGCTAAATGATATTATTAATTGTGCGGTCACATAAATTATACAATGTTGTTCCTTGCATTAAGCAATGAGTAGCATTGTATAGATTATATCTTACAGTTTCATTGTAACTTTTTTTTGTCATTATCATCATCATAGACAAATTGTATTGTCCAAATTGCAGCATAATGATTATGGTTCAGCTACATTGGTTGTTCTGGTAGTTTTGTTACCTAATTAACTGTCACATACTGATTTGTATATGCATTATTATATTGCATCATTAGTCATATATGTATGTGCATCATTTAATTTGTGACTGCATATCTGGAAGTAAAACTTACAATCTGCAGTCGTATGTGTGTATTGTTAGATCATTAGTAACTGTATATGTAAACTACAATATTACTAGTCACTGTATATGTGTAATATCATGTCATTATATACTGTAAGTAAGCACTGTTGCTACACTACCAGCTGTATATTGTGTCATTATAACACTCATTGATTGCATATATGTGTATCATAGTATTAATAATTGTATGTATGCAACATTGTAGCGGTACAAGCTGCATATGTACATCCTTTCTGTCATAGCACTAATAACTGTGTATACAATGCTATAATGATATTATAGTATTAGTGCCTGTATGTGTGTATCATGATGTCACTAGTGATTGTATATGAGTATCACTATGTCACTGGTGACTGTATATGCATTATTACAGTACTGGTGACTGCATGCGTGTATCATGATGTCACTAGACGTGTATGCATTATTACAAAATCCTGGTGGCTGTGCATGTGTATCATAATGTCACTAGTGGTTTTATATGCATTATTACAATTCTTTTGACCATATATGCATTATTACAACACTAGTGACTTTATATGCATTATTACATCACTAGTAGCTACATATGCAGTATTTCAGTACTGTTGGCTCTAAGTGTGTATTACTACATGGTGTATTCCAGAATATCTGGAACTTTTTCAGAAGAGACATTTATTAATTTCAGAGAAGTACAAAGCTCTAATCAAATTCAAATTAGGATTCTCTGATTTCAATTCATTTGTTGTCGCATTCCAGCCTCTTCATAAACACACCATGTTGGTCCTCCAAAGTGAAGGTGTCCAGCCTCCAACTTCGCAACGTCTTCGAAGCAATTTGCCTTTGAGGTTCTCATTCAACTCGGGAGAACAACCAAAAGTCACATGGAGCAAGGTCTGGACATGTAGGGAGGATGAGGAGTAGTTTTGATGCTCATCTCTGTCAATTAGTTGGTTACCAGGATGGAATTGTCACAAACAGTGTTTAGTAGAGTATGATGTTGGCATGTCAGTTCATCTGATCAATAATAATGATATATTAAAATTACAATAATCTAGGACAGTTATAACTGCCTCTCTTGAAAAAGTCTCGAAACTTCTGGAATGTACCTTATATGTCACTGGTGGCTGTATATGTGTATAATTATGTCATTAGTAACCATATATGCATTATTACAACACTAGTGACTTTATATGCATTATGACATCACTAATAGCTCCATATGCAGTATTTCAGTACTGTTGGCTCTATGTGTAACATAACACTAGTAGCTGTTTATGCATTGTTGTAATACTAGCAGATGAAAATATGTACCATTATAGCTTGCACTAGCAATTGCATATAATCGTTATCATAATGTAGGGCACTTCATCATTTCTTTTTTTTTTTTTTTTCTCAACCCCTAACATTCATAGTAAGCCTCCAATCCCTTCACTGCAAATTTTTTGTTTTTTTTAAATCACAAAAGTATGTTCACCAGACGGTCTATAATTGTTCTGCGCAAGTTATGATTTAAGAAATTTAAATTCTAATTTAAGTTAATCCAAATTGCAAAGGAAAATTATTTTGGGCCACTATTCTCACTTCTACATATTCCCACCTGGGCAGATGGCTATATATATATATGTGTGTGTGTGTGTGTGTGTGGATGTGTGTTTATATGTATGCATGTTTGGTGATACAAACAGGAAAATAGAAATCAAAACATATATATATATATATTTATATATATATATATATATATATATATATATATATATATATATATATATATATATATATATATATATATATATATATATATATATATATTTAATCATTGGAAATTACTCAGTGTCTTTAGGGCTGAAAGCTTCATGCATTTATCAAATCTATTTGTTAAATGCCAATGAAATAAAAATTCTTGATCCTTGAGTCAATATGTAACTTCTGCCAATTAAATAACATGAGTGTGTGTGTATTTATGTATATATATATATATATATATATATATATATATCCATTGGGTAGGGTAGATGAGTTCAGCAAAAATTTAGATTAAGATGAATATGGTACTTAAGTTGAGGTACCAGAATTTAGTACAGTACTATCCATACAATTTCAAAGTAAGGAGATTAAAATCAAAATAAGCAGCAAGGATATCCAGAGGTAATGCAGTACAATCGTTTCATGCAACTCCATTTAATTGAACAATGCAATCGTTACATCAGTTTGAAATGCAGAGCAATCCTCAGCTGCACAAAGGCAGTAACTTCTATGCTGAAGTAGAGGCAACATGTTCTTTGTCTATCTCCTTAACTTGTTGGAGATTTTAGGTATGATTATACTAATGTGTCCATCTGTTCTAATTTAATTAAATTCTATGTCTTTGTGCAGCTGAGGATTGCTCTGCATTTTAAATTGATGTAATGATTGCAGTGTTCAATTAAATGGAGCTGCATGAAATGATCGTACTGCATTACCTCTGGATATAAAAACTTTAAAACTACATGAGTGGCTCAAGAGCCTGAGGTTTCTACACGGTACTTATAAAATCTTATGTATTAAGTTCTATTTTCCCCCATTTGTACCTGCGTGTGACTGTTTTCTTTTTTGTTTTGTATGTGTGCATGCATTGCTACTGACTAGTATGACTAGTTTGTGTATATGCAAATTATCAGTTACATCCAAATCATAACTGCTGATTTAAAAACACCATAACTGAGACACCGGAGGGATTTGGCTTTGAACAAAAATATACAGAAATCAACACTATCCTGAGAAGCAAGAGAAATATTTTAAACAGTGAAAGATGGATAACAAAAGCAAAAAAATAATTAAACAACCAAACTTTAAACAGTTTGTCTTAGAAAATTTCTAAAAGGTTTTCTGTCTCTGGCAAGTTTTTTTAACTTTATCTTTTTCCTCCTAAGTTGATTGGTTTGTGTCATTTTGTTTCTCATAAGAAAATTTTTATTTTGTTAATTTATTTATATTTTCTTTTGTTTATTTTTTAAAAAATAAAAAAGTTCTACCTGCACTCTCTCCCCTCCCTTTGTGAAAAACACAAAAGCAAACAAAAAAGTATTATTGAAGATGTAAAAAATATATAATAAAATAAATTAAAATCTATAATTAATGATTTGATTTTAATCATTAAATTAGATATGTAACAAAATTGCTTTCTCTTTTGCTTTTTTTTTTTTGTGAGTGGTGTTGTTGTTTACTTTAGGTCTGCCCTAATTGAGCTGATCTGTGATCAGACACTTCCAGTTGTGGCCATCCAATTTCAGTGTTGGGTTTTAGGTGATAGATTTAATCCAACACCCAGTCCTCAGGTACCTTTAGCTCAGCATTGAGGCCAGTCCTCCCACAAAGCTTCACAAGTATTGCCTTTCTTCTTCTAAGCTGTTATAAGCAGAAATTTAAAAATATTAAAAAAACAAAAACCCACATCCAATGTGCTTCGTTTTTCAAGATAATAATGTCTGATTTTGGAGATTTGGTTGCTATTTCTAACATGTTCGGTGACCAGATAGAGGTTCCCTCATTAGGCCATCTGCAGCTGTAGTAGTTGTTTAGTTCCAGATCAACCTTGAGTAAGCAAACCTAAGACCAAAAACATTCCATCTTTTTCAAATAATATGTATTTTTGACTACACTATTCAATATGTGTTTTCAAGAGAGTGTAATATAATTTGAAGATATGGCTGCTATTTCTAGCAGGTAAAACAACTATGTTAAAGGTATCCATGTTGAGCTTATGTATTGCATTTATTGAATTTTTCACTTCCACACCTTATGGTTTTGGGTTCAGTCTCATTGCATGACGCCACGGGCAAGTGTTTTCTTCTAGCCTCAGGCTGACCAAAAGCCTTGTGAGTGGATTTGGTTGACGGAAACTGGCAGAAGCCCATCGTATGTGTGTTTGTACAATTACAGCGTGGAAGATATCAACCATTCAAAAACACATAAAGACTGTTAACTTGAACATTTGCTATTTGATGCCAAAGTTTTCATTGCTTCATTTGTGATCTAGTCAGTTAATGCAGTTCCACTGCTGGTTCGTGGTGAAGTTGGTCAGTTAACTTATAACTGACTAACTCTGAGCACCCAATGACTGATCTATATAGATAAAAAATTTTATAACTCTCAGACATATACATTATATATGTGTATGTATATATATATATACATATACATATATATATAATTAATTCAATAATAGGATGAATTCTTTTATAAGAATTTATCAAGTAGCTATATATATATATATATATATATATATATATATATATATACATATACATACACACCAACGAGAAGAGTTCATTCATAAATTATTTAAATATAAATCCTCTTACAGTTTCATTAATAATAATATCTATTACCTTTGTCAAAAAGTACCCTTATCAGTAGATCTCATTACCAACTCATCAGAGATTGCATATAGACATATGCATGTATATGTCTACACACACACGTGTGTCTGTGTGTGTGTGTGTGTGTGTGTGTGTGTGTGTGAACACATGCACATACAATGTTCAGGTTAAATTTGCCAATTTTCATAAAAGGGAAAGAAAACACAATATGCCATCTAAAAATAAAGGTATTTTGAAAAATCAAAAAATATTGACTAGATTATGGTTGAGAGATAACAGTTTACTCAAAGTAGCCACCCTCACCTCAAGACAGCTTCAGAACCTGGCACATTCAATCTTCACTGTGTTCCTGGGAAGATCTTTAAACACCTTGATCTTGACCACCAGCTTGGCCATGGTGTTGCAA
>NC_142947.1:41494093-41499093 GCF_046866305.1 Octopus bimaculoides | reverse complement strand
AAGAATTATTCTAATTTTCTTTGTCTTATGAATCTAAGATATAGGGATCTATGTAAAAACGATCGATAGTTCCAAAACAATATCGAGATACTATTCTGAACATGTAGACTTACAACTAATAATAGCACTAACAAGTCATTATTATCAGTAAAAAAATCGATAAATGTGCAGGAAAAAAAACCCCAAAGAAATAAACCAGAATACTTCTTTTCGAGTTTGTCCATTGACCCAATGAATGAATGTCATTTTATTTTAATGACGAAACAATTAACTTGTTGCTGACAGTTCTTAGCAGGGAGGTAACTCTTTTCAAACGACTCGCACGCACACACACATACACTCTCTTTCCTCCCCTCTCGTTCTCCCACTTTTTTCTCTCCCTCATTTTCGTTCCCGTTTTCTCTTGCTTCCTGGATAAAAAGTAACACGACTTCTCTCTCCTACTCTCTGTGTATCTTTTTATTCTTCACTTTCTCTTGGTTCTTGGATTAAAAGTATCACGTCTCTCACCCCCTCTCTCTCTCTCTGTCTCTCTCTCATTTTCTTTTCCCTCCCTTCTTCGCTTCCTCTTGACTCTTGGATTAAAAATATCGCGATTTCTTTTATTGGAACCATACAGCAAACATGTTGCGTGTGTAGTTAACTGAATCATTTTCAGTGTATGACTAATACTTAATTTATCGCCCGGGCATGGTTTGAACTCAGAAGTTACAACGACGATATTGTTCTTAGCAGTATAATGAAGTTGTTGGCAATATCCGTCGCTTACGACGTCGAGGGTTTCAGTTGATCCGATCAACGGAACAGCCTGCTCGTGAAATTAACGTGCAAGTGGCTGAGCACTCCACAGACACGTCTACCCTTACAGGCACAACAGAAACAGGAAGAAAGAGTGAGGTGTTTTAGCTCAATAAACACTCACAACGCCCGGTCTGGGAATCGAAACTGCGATCCTATGACCGCGAGTCCGCTGCCCTGACCACTGAGCCATTGCGCCTCCACACACACACACACACACACACACACATATATATGTATATATGTGTGTGTGTGTGTGTATGTGTATACACACACATATCTATCTATCTATCTCTCTCTCTCTCTCTCTATATATATATATATATATATATATATATATATATATATATATATTTAAGAATTTAAGGATTGGAGAAAACGCATATATATATATATATATATATATATATATATACACACACACAAACATATAATTAACAAGTAACTCTTGGATATATGAAAGGCTTTGTTCTTTAGAGACAATCTTGTTTCTGCCAATGAAAGCCAACTTGATATATTTACATCTCTGTTGACAGCTTGCTGCTGCTGCTGGTAAAGATGGGTTTGATATTATATTGTATGCTTGTAGCGTTATACAGAGGCAATAAATACTTCTTTGAGATTTCTTCTAGCCTCACTCATTCGGGTTAAATTCTTTTCTCTCACTTCAGCCTTTTCTCTAGAATGAATCTGCATTTTCTTGAGAAAGAACCTCTGTGATTATTATTGATTATCGTCTTATTTCTCCGTAAATTAAGCAATAATCAATAACGTTGATTGTCTATAGAATACTAATTGAATTTGACTGAATTTCATAATTAATTTTCTCGCTGACAGTTTGAACTCCTGTTTGGGAGAGACCAATTTATATTCAAGAGTCCTTTTCTTTACCATTGCTTCAGATTTTCTGGCGATTGTGATCTTTGGTTTAAGATACACACTAGTCTGAGACGGAGGAACGTGGTCTTAAGCGCTTGCAGACCTTTCCAGACTCGTGAGATCTATACAGCTGATTTTTTTTTTGGCATAACAAGAGACAGCTATGTGTGTGTCAAGGAGTGGGGTTGTGTCCGAGGCCAACTCCAACCTCGAACTCCAGCTATGAGGATGAGTATATTCATTCTTTTATTTACTGCAGGACAACGTACGTATATAAAATGCGGTCAAGGAAGGAGAAAATTCCAGAGGAAAAGTGAATTGCTTAGTAGGAGGCCTGTAAAGAATTCTAAAGGGTTTAACTGTATTTGGCCCACGTGAATGCAGTATGTAAGATTATAGTTGTGTTCCTTGATATGTATAGTGACTGTTATTTAAAGCATTTGAATAAAATATACGCTGTCATGTCCTTATAGAATGGTAGGTGCCTGAGTTGTATATCGCTGATTCCTGTGTGTGGAAAAAGAACGGTGTTAGAATTAAAGTAGTAATGTTTTGAATCGCTTCTTTGTCGGTTCATTGCTATGGTAGACATTTAAACTCAAATTACTTAGCAAAATAAACTGGGGATAAATTTACTTTCAGAAACTTAGCAGGAGATAAATGGAGCAAAAAGTGAATTGGGAACCCGTATGTTTAGGTCCGAAGACAAAAACGCTAATTTTATATATGTTGCATACGTAAGAATTTGTAAAATGTAAGACCAATCCCTCCCCCAGCATAACTCCTTGCTATAGGTATTATGCGCATGTAAAACATCCATGATACTAAAAGGATTTCACGACTTCTGTTGTGGTGTCTCCTAGATTGGTTTGAAGGGAGAAGGCGGCGTATAAATAAGGGAAATAACTTTGCTTGGCAACGTAAATATTTGGAAGAAAAAAAAGAAAGAAAAGAAATTGAATAATAGACTCGCGACATTTCTTGCATTTCTTACAAAGTGCTTGATATACCCAATGCCCACATATATGTCAGGTCTTTTCACATTTGATAAAACTTTTCATATTTAATAAGCTATAAGAATAACAATTTTTGGATATGCGTATTTAAAAATTAACTTTTGGCGGTTTGATTTCGGTCAACAGTTCGTAAAAAATTAATAAATAAATAGGGATAAAAGTGTTATGATAGTTATAGCGGACTTGTAATCCCATTGGCATTCAGGATGCCTAATAGAAAGATAAATCAACACAAGCATGTGATCCGATCATTTATTTTATAGACTTCAGAAAAATAAAATACCGGATTTAAACCCACAACTTAAAGGGCTGTAGCTAAAACAAAACAAAAAAAAAGTTTATTGATTTCCAAGGGCAAATGTTATTCTAGCACAAAATTATTTACGGCTGAGACCATCAAGAACATCAAACTGAGAAAATTTTGTGTTTGTAGAATTAGCCTTAATTTGTCAAACTATGCGTTCTACCCGTGACCATTCCATTTGCAAATATAGTGTATCTAGAACTATATTGTCCAATACCTTTCCCTCTATTAGTGCTTGAAAATGAAAGATTTGGCTTCTATTTCTAGCGTAGCGTAGCTATTCACTAATGATTAGCTCAGTCCTGACTCAATAGATCAACGATCAAACACTGTCCAGCCACGGTTACCTCTCACCACCACAACCACCATCCAATGTGTATAGGACTACATTATCCAATGTCATTCCTTTTTCAATGTGGTTGTTTGTTATTGTTGATAAGTTCTAAGTCAGCCCCTAACAATTTGTAGTGTATCTAGGACTATATATAATCCAATGAGTTCTTTCCTTTTTTAAGAATATTTTTTCTCGCCTGCTCTCCTCCTCCACACTTTACTCTCTTCACTTCTTTTCTCTTCTTTACTGTAATAATAATAATAATAATAATAATAATAATAATAATAATAAACCTTGTCGCCTTTTCCGCACATCAGTTGCTCACTTACGTAACTTAAAGGAAATCAGCTCGAGCGAACTCTTAGGCAAAAGTGGAGAATCGTTTTAGTATCAGGGACAAATTTCAGGAGTACAAAAAACTTTATTCTATTTAATGCATTTCTATACATTACTTTGCCTCCTGTGTTTATCTTATCTTTTCTTCTCTCTTTTCTATCCCTTCACACCTTCGGATTTCGATCAACTTCTTTTCTCTTCTCTCTATTATCCCCCTTTACCTCCCTAACTTCTTTTTCATTGCCTTTCTTTCTTTTCATTTATACCACTCACATATCTTCGGATTTGGGTAATTCTCCTTCCTGGTTTTGGGCACTAGTTCGATCGCTTTCCCGCCTCTCATCTATTCCTACCCATCCATCGATCCATCTATCTGTCTATCCGTCTGTCCATCCATTTATGTCGCCTACCCAATACATCCACCCAGCTATCCATTCATTTATTCACTCATTCGTCCATTCATCCGCCCATTTATCCATGCATGTGTACTCGTCCCTCCCTCCCTCTCTCCATCCATACTTGTGTGTGTGTATATATATATATGTGTGTGTGTGTGTGTGTGTATATATAGAGAGAGAAAGAGAGAAAGGCAGGGAATGAAACAGAAGGAGAAATAGAAGTGGAGAGACAGAAGATAGAAGGGAAGTATACCCTTACCCTCTTTTACTTCAACGTCTCTCTGTTCCTTCATATCTATCTATTACCTGTCCATTCTTCCTCTTTACACGTGTTTCGCTCTCTCTCTCTCTCTCTTTCTCTTTATAACCATCTCCTTTCTTCTTTACACATATATTTCTTTTTTCCCCTTTCGAAAAATTCAGCCGTATCCCTTTTTCACACTTCAGTTATTCTCTCATCCTCTCACACCGTCTCTTAATATTCAGACATGTGATTTCGTGAAGTGTGTGTGTGTGTGTGCAGAAAGAGAGAGAGAGAGAGAGAGAGAGAGAGAGGGAGGTCATTCAAAAGGTGAGATGAATATTTTAACTGGGAATCAGTGAGGAACAGTTATAAAAGAAAGTGTGTAAACATTAATTTTAACACAGAGATCAATGTAAATACAATAAATTATCGAATTGAAATAAGGCCGTTTTAATCACAGGTGTTTCTAGTAACTATTTCCACCGCCACTCTTTATTTTCTATCAACAGCGACGGAGCCTGGCTTCTAGTTGAATGGCTATTTTTAGAATTCGAACGACCTGTTAAGAAATAGCAGCCAAATCTCCTTCAAATTACACTAAGATTCTTTTCTTGATTTTGTTTTTTGTTTTTTGTTTGAAGAAAGGGAAGTATTCAATGATAGAATAGTGTCCAAGCGAAAGACGACAGGG